>NW_028284113.1:0-129905 GCF_059516105.1 Syngnathus floridae | reverse complement strand
TAAATCAATTACTGTTAGACATTATTTGTCTGATAATCTACCAAATCTTTGAATTGAAGAATTTGTGATTTAATTAATAGCTTGTTGTTATGTTAAGGGTAATCAGACTTGTATATAATTCTAACGGCCTTCTTTTGAAAACTATTCTGAATTACAACTTTGGATCTTATATTACTTTGCAACAATCTACTCCGTGACAGATTAGGCAGTATAATCACATATGTTAACTTCAGTGCCCACACTGTATTTATTTATGGTTATTTGTTAAATCAAGTACTGTTAGACATGAAATAGGAAGTGTTTAACATAAATGTTATGGCTACTCACCATTGTAGCTCGCTCCTGGTCAATGATACGAGCCTCTTCTTGCAGTGGAAAACTTGCAGCCAACAAACACCGTGGAACCTAAAGGAATGAAATTAAACATTAACATTTCGCCTCGACCAATTTTCACACGTACAACGCAACGCGGCTACACTTCTGCTATTACAAACGTAAATCTCCTTAAACACAATGAGTGTTACTTACCGTGTACGCTCTAGACGGTCCAGTTGCAAGCAGAAAATAAAGATATTTCTGTTGATAATCGTCGCTGCTCAGTGGCTCACGGCCATCGCGCCAACAGATTTGAATTTTGGCGGAGGTTCGGGCAATTACGTCATATCCACGGCACATGACTGCGACGTAATACCCGCTTATCTGAAACGGCAGTTAAAAGTAGAGTTACATCAAGTTTTCTTGGAACCTAAACGAATGAAAGAAAACTATCATTTGGCCACAACCAACATTCACAGATACAACACAACGTGCGGGGTTGGGGTTAAAGATTGAGTGAAGGGCCCTCGTTTTAAACTACTGTTTTGAAAAGGAGTGGGAACAAGTAAGACGTATTTAATTTATTTAATGGGAAGTAGTAAGACTTATTAAATTTATTTAATCTACTTTTCTTCCCAGGCAAAATTTGATGTGCTGCAATTCCAAATTTCCAAAGTGAATGAAGGAATGAAGTCCTTTAAATTATGATTTTGTATAAATACTAGGCATTAACACAAAATCGACGGCACAAAATGGGCAGACTTTACTTGTTTGAAAAGGACTGGTTACAAGACAGACTTTTTTAATTTATTTAATGGGAAGAAGACTTATTTAGTTTAATTGATCTATTTTTGTTCCCTGCCAAAATTCGATTTGCTGCAATTCCAAATTTCCAAAGTGAATGAAGGAAAGAAGTCGTTTAAATTATGATTTTGTTTAAATACTAGGCATAGACACAAAATCTACGGCACAAAATGGGCAGACTTTACTTGTTTGAAGAGGACTGGTTACAAGACAGACTTTTCTGATTTATTTAATGGGAAGAGGACTTATTTAGTTTATTTAATCTATTTTTGTTCCCTGGCAAAATTGGATTTGCTGAAATTGTATTTTGCCAAATCTCGATTTGAGACCTGATAGGAAGTATTAAACGCTTAGTTAAATCAATACAAGTTGGTAATAAGAGCGAGTAATGTTGGTTGAACCGATGAATGAAGGTTGAAAGCAATTTAAATTATGACTTTGTATAAATACTAGATATTAACAGAACATCTACTGCGCAAAATGGGCAGAGTTTACTTGTTTGAGAAGGAGTGGCTTATTCAAAACTAAGATTTATGTAATCTGTTTGTTCCCAGGCAAAATTGGATGTGATGCAATTCCAAATTTCACCACATGATGGTGCCCAATTTTGACTTCATAGGACATATTAAACACTTAGCTTGTTATTATGTTCAAGGTAATCAGATTTGTTTATCATTCTAATGGCCTCTTCAAAACTATTCTGGATTACTACTTTGGATCTATTCTACATTACTTGGCAACAACATACTCTGTAACAGATTAGGCAGTATAATCACATATGTTAACTTGAGAGTGCCCACACTCAATCTACTTATCGTGATGTGTTAAATCAATTACTGTTAGACATTATTTGTCTGATAATCTACCAAATCTTTGAATTGAAGAATTTGTGATTTAATTAATAGCTTGTTCAGGGTAATCAGACTTGTATATAATTCTAATGGCCTTCTTTTGAAAACTATTCTGAATTACAACTTTGGATCTTATATTACTTTGCAACAATCTACTCCGTGACAGATTAGGCAGTATAATCACATATGTTAACTTCAGTGCCCACACTGTATTTATTTATGGTTATTTGTTAAATCAAGTACTGTTAGACATGAAATAGGAAGTGTTTAACATAAATGTTATGGCTACTCACCATTGTAGCTCGCTCCTGGTCAATGATACGAGCCTCTTCTTGCAGTGGAAAACTTGCAGCCAACAAACACCGTGGAACCTAAAGGAATGAAATTAAACATTAACATTTCGCCTCGACCAATTTTCACACGTACAACGCAACGCGGCTACACTTCTGCTATTACAAACGTAAATCTCCTTAAACACAATGAGTGTTACTTACCGTGTACGCTCTAGACGGTCCAGTTGCAAGCAGAAAATAAAGATATTTCTGTTGATAATCGTCGCTGCTCAGTGGCTCACGGCCATCGCGCCAACAGATTTGAATTTTGGCGGAGGTTCGGGCAATTACGTCATATCCGCGGCATTTGACTGCGACGTAATACCCGCTTATCTGAAACGGCAGTTAAAAGTAGAGTTACATCAAGTTTTCTTGGAACCTAAACGAATGAAAGAAAACTATCATTTGGCCACAACCAACATTCACAGATACAACACAACGTGCGGGGTTGAGGTTAAAGATTGAGTGAAGGGCCCTCGTTTTAAACTACTGTTTTGAAAAGGAGTGGGAACAAGTAAGACGTATTTAATTTATTTAATGGGAAGTAGTAACTTATTAAATTTATTTAATCTACTTTTCTTCCCAGGCAAAATTTGATGTGCTGCAATTCCAAATTTCCAAAGTGAATGAAGGAATGAAGTCCTTTAAATTATGATTTTGTATAAATACTAGGCATTAACACAAAATCGACGGCACAAAATGGGCAGACTTTACTTGTTTGAAAAGGACTGGTTACAAGACAGACTTTTTTAATTTATTTAATGGGAAGAAGACTTATTTAGTTTAATTGATCTATTTTTGTTCCCTGCCAAAATTCGATTTGCTGCAATTCCAAATTTCCAAAGTGAATGAAGGAAAGAAGTCGTTTAAATTATGATTTTGTTTAAATACTAGGCATAGACACAAAATCTACGGCACAAAATGGGCAGACTTTACTTGTTTGAAGAGGACTGGTTACAAGACAGACTTTTCTGATTTATTTAATGGGAAGAGGACTTATTTAGTTTATTTAATCTATTTTTGTTCCCTGGCAAAATTGGATTTGCTGAAATTGTATTTTGCCAAATCTCGATTTGAGACCTGATAGGAAGTATTAAACGCTTAGTTAAATCAATACAAGTTGGTAAGAAGAGCGAGTAATGTTGGTTGAACCGATGAATGAAGGTTGAAAGCAATTTAAATTATGACTTTGTATAAATACTAGATATTAACAGAACATCTACTGCGCAAAATGGGCAGAGTTTACTTGTTTGAGAAGGAGTGGCTTATTCAAAACTAAGATTTATGTAATCTGTTTGTTCCCAGGCAAAATTGGATGTGATGCAATTCCAAATTTCACCACATGATGGTGCCCAATTTTGACTTCATAGGACATATTAAACACTTAGCTTGTTATTATGTTCAAGGTAATCAGATTTGTTTATCATTCTAATGGCCTCTTCAAAACTATTCTGGATTACTACTTTGGATCTATTCTACATTACTTGGCAACAACATACTCTGTAACAGATTAGGCAGTATAATCACATATGTTAACTTGAGAGTGCCCACACTCAATCTACTTATCGTGATGTGTTAAATCAATTACTGTTAGACATTATTTGTCTGATAATCTACCAAATCTTTGAATTGAAGAATTTGTGATTTAATTAATAGCTTGTTCGGGGTAATCAGACTTGTATATAATTCTAATGGCCTTCTTTTGAAAACTATTCTGAATTACAACTTTGGATCTTATATTACTTTGCAACAATCTACTCGGTGACAGATTAGGCAGTATAATCACATATGTTAACTTCAGTGCCCACACTGTATTTATTTATGGTTATTTGTTAAATCAAGTACTGTTAGACATGAAATAGGAAGTGTTTAACATAAATGTTATGGCTACTCACCATTGTAGCTCGCTCCTGGTCAATGATATGAGCCTCTTCTTGCAGTGGAAAACTTGCAGCCAACAAACACCGTGGAACCTAAAGGAATGAAATTAAACATTAACATTTCGCCCGGACCAATTTTCACACGTACAACGCAACGCGGCTACACTTCTGCTATTACAAACGTAAATCTCCTTAAACACAACGAGTGTTACTTACCGTGTACGCTCTAGGCAAAATTGGATGTGATGCAATTCCAAATCTATCTGAAACGGCAGTTAAAAGTAGAGTTACATCAAGTTTTCTTTTTTAATCAACACAATCATTTACAACCGTTGACCAGAAAGAATCGTCGAAATTCGACGTCCCCCACAAACGCCACGTCACTCGCTTTTCAGGGCAACAAAAGTACTTCTTTTTAAAAACGATGAGTTGTACTTACCGTGTACGCTCTGGACGGTCCAGTTGCAAGCAGAAAATAAAAATATTTCTCTTGTTAGTCGTATGTTACCATCCGCTGTGTCTTTGTCAACATCGCCGCCATTTTCCTACTTCCTGCTGCGAGCCACGCCCACGGATTTAAATTTGGGCGGAAGCTCTTTCCATTGGCGTCGTTTTCGCGTATAGCAAATCCGATTGGTTGGGAAGGGGGCACGGTTATGCAGCCGAGGAGTCCTGTGATCGGTGGGATGTAAAGTAGGCGTCGACGTCACGTCCGCGTCACGTGACCACGACGTGGCAGACGTCAAATAGCAACCGCTGTTTTGTTTAGTAGACTTACAGTTGTTATGCATTGACATAATGGCGCACACACCAAATAGATTTAAATAAATTAAATAATTCTTCTGCCCACTCTCTTTTAAACAAGTTAACTCTCCCCGCGGATTTGAATTCCGGCGAAAGTTACGCCCATCGACGTCACGTATGTCACGTGACCACGACGTGGCAGATGTCATATAGCAACCGCTGTTTTGTTTAGTAGATTTACAGTTGTTATGCATTGGCATAATGGTGTGCACTCAAAATAGATTTAAATAAATTAAATATTTCTTCTGCCTACTCCCTTTTAAACAAGTTAACTCTGCCCACGTCCATTGACGTCTTGTCTGCGTCACGTGACCACGACGTAGCGACGTCATATAGTAACCGCTGTTTTGACCAGTAGACTTAGTTATTATGCGTTGACATAATGGCGCACTGGTTAGCATGGCCACCTCTTAAGCATGATGATGCGGGTTCGACGCCTGATCAATGTTAGCATGGAGTGAGCTGAAGTGCATGGCGCTGAAGATTTGAATCTTTGAAATGCGCTGAGGTCTGACATATCAGGCAGAATGGTTTGCCATCACGTTCAACAAAAAATAGAAACTTTCCCACTCTGATTAAAACGTCCTGTGTTCATCTACGTATTTTTGTTTTGCTGTGCATCTTTTCCCTGCCATTTCGAGAGCCCAATTGACACTCATAGTTTAAAGAAATGTGTTTGCCCATCCTACTTTGTGGAATTTCACCACATGCGCTTTTGACCAAAATACCAAATTGAACTCAAGTGAAGCCAACACGCACAACCCCCCCCCCCCACACACACACACACACACACACACACACACAAATGTTGATATGAACATAAAAGAGCCGCATGCGGTTCGGGAGTTGCGGCTTGGCCAAACCTGTACTATACAACTTTATTTGTATAAAATTTTCACAACAGCTGTCACACAAACAAAGCGGGAAAAACCGAAGACGTGCGTGTTCCGCCCACGCTGGATTTATTTGCACCTTTGAAAAGACACCGTATTGCCGCAGATGTGGCAAAGAGTACTTTTGGGCATCTGAGACGGAAGGATGTCCAAAGCATCACGTCACCTGCTCTGGTAGGCATGGTGGTGGGACGTTGAGGTCAACCGCTTTGGGGTTGGCTGACTCTTTGATCGCAGGATGCCACACACTTGAAGACAGAAGCAGAAAAGCAGAGCTAAATGCAAAATGTACTCACCGGTGACTCCAATTTTTTTCCCCCCTGAAGAAACAGCTGGACGGGTGGCCCCGGCTGGCCAGTGGGACTCTTGTTATTCTGACCCTTTTTAGTGCGCGTTTGGGGCAACAACCGTTTTTTGTGGCGCTCTCTTCTGGTTCAAAAGTGCCCTGCATGTGAATTTGCTTTTCCTGCCTTCTGATTGGATGAGCGCCGGTGTGACGCGGTGCCTCTGTCACCGTGGCGGGGGGTATACGTTGGCATCGGAGCGTCTGCCAACGTCTGAGACCGGCTGGCAGTGTATCGGAGGTGTCGAGTGCGGTGCCGCTGGAGCTCACTCACCAGCTGGTGTTAGGGCCACAGAATGAAGGCCAAGGAGAAGAATAGAAAGAGAAACAGAAACTTCTCCTCCAATTGTTTGATTTGTCTCTTCTGAGCTTCGATGAATTCTTTCAGCTCTTTGTTCCTCTAGGACGGACAAATGGAAAGTGGCATTCAAAAGCCAGTAAGCGTGCAAGTAAGTGCCGGGCTGGCTTTGGGCCCTTACCTGTTGCGCGCTGTGCAGCAGATCCATTCTCTCTTGGAGGATGCAAGCGTCGCGCTCCCTCAACTCGCACATCAGGGCTCGCTTCCATTGGTCCACGGCGCTCCTAAGCTCTTCTCTCTGATCCGCCGTCAGCACGTCATTCACGCCAGCGTGGCTGGCTTTTTCGCCGTCCGTGGCGGGGCAGTCCCGCTGCGGTAGCGCCTCGTACAACATGGCCTCCAGCTCCAGGATCCTCTGGGCCGCAATCCTCGTCCATCAGTGGTCCGGCGGGAGATTTGAGGGCGGCTTACCTTATGAGCCTGGTCCATGGAACACTTCCTGAAGTCCAACTCTTCATCCAGGTAGCCCTTCTGCTTGCAGAACATATCCTAGCACAGCTCAAGGTCAGAATTGTTGGGGCACATTGCCGGAGTTCCCCTTGGCTGATGTCGCGTGTCTGTCTACCTTCTCACTTTCAATGTCCAACATCTTCTGTTGAAGTGCTGACTTGGTCACTTTGATGTATTCTAACCACTGAGGAAAGGCTGCTGTCACATAAGCAGAATGCGAGAGCGTGCGTGGACGTGCGCGTTACCTTCTCGGCTAGGGTGAGAAGGGTCCTGGCGTGAATCACGACCACCTGCTCCTCGTTGGTGAGATTCTGCAAGAGCCCAAAGGCACAGCGTCAACAAGCTTCTTTCAGCGCAAAGCCTTCCAAAAGTCACATTTGAGCCGCCGAGTCTCGTGGAGTGCGAACATAAGGAGTTCGACATACACTTACGGCGTTATAGCCCAGGATGTCCAGCTTCTTCATCAGATCACTGATGACGATGTCCGGGGGAAAGGCGCAAGGAGCAATGTAAGGTGTTCTGGGACCTCGGGTTAAGGTTAGGGTTGCGAGGGACGCCTTACGTACGCTCACGCCCTCGGCCTCGCAGTAGATCTGCAAAGGGCTGAGGCCGTCTGGGAAACGGACTTGCAGAAACTTCAAGACGGGGGAGCGCCACTCCCTCTCCTGAAAGGCAGAGGCATGCATCCGTCCGTCCGTCCGTCCGTCCGTCCGTCACATCTCTGGCCTCAACACGCTTGTGCGAGTCTTCCCACCTCCAGCTCCAGGATGCGGAACTCAAGCAGTTCGTTTTGGTCTCGGATATCCTGGATGTGCTCTTTCAGACGCGCTTCTTCCGCCTCCATCCGCCTGACCTGAAAAGACAGTCAGACCTCATCTGCGGGGCTTCCCGACAGGTGTGACGCCAAGCGACTCCGCCCAGCGCCTTTCTTTCCGTCACCTTTTCGGCCAACTGCTGATTGCTCTGACGCAGCAGCTGCTTCTCCTCCACCCACTTGACATTCTAGAAGAGACAAACGCGTGGACAGCTTTGGAATGTTGTGTCATTTTCATCCACAAATTCTTTGGTTGACTGGAAAATGACATTTGCTTTTCTCCGCATTTTCCCAGCCACGTTCGGGGGGGGGGGGGGGGGGGGGGGTTGGTCCAGTAATGCCAGACGGATGAGTGACTGAAGAATGTAGCTATTTTGTCTGAGAAAAAGGTGTGCTCATTGATGAGCTTACCTGTCCTTGTTGCTTCAGCGCTGACTCCAGATCTGCTACTCTGCTTTGATAGTGACCCATTTCTACCATCAGCTTTTCTCTGGTCTGAAAGGAGGAGGAGGGAGGCTCCTCCTCCTCCTTTCAGACCAGAGAACACCCGAGGCTGGGTGAGAACGGGGAGGCTGCGACCCGGCCGGGGGTTGCGGGAAGGGGCGCCACCTTGATCTCCTTCTCGGCGTCGTAGTCCCCTTTCGCTGGTCTGGGCTAGCAGAGCGTAGGCTCGTTGCAGCGCTTGATATTCTTGCGTCAGCTGGCGGTAGCGAAGCTCCGCCTCTTCATGCACACACCAATGCAACACAGCACTAGTACCAGAATCAGTCAGACCGGCGACAAAGCACCCGCGACGCAAAGACGAGTCCGATTCCAGGCTGAAGAGGAATGTTTGGTGCCAATACGCTGGCAGAAATGGCGGGCTACCTCTTCGGGTTCCGTGTCGGGGGTTCTGTCGGTGTGAAAAGACAAGGACGATCCGTCCGAGTCCACCAACACGTCTTCGTCGTAGCCGTAAAATGTTTCGATGACCTGCGGGCGCGGAAGCAAACATCTCTCTGAACAAACTGAAGCGACACCTCACGATGAATCGACGAGAGGAACGATAGCGAGAAAAAGGCCATTTCATCTTGCGCAACACCAAGCAGCCGCAAACAAACAGACTCACCTTGCAGGACCTCACGCTTTGTTCCTCCTCAGAGATTCTCGACGTCGGTATCGTAGCAGCAAATCTCTCTCCTGTCGACACAAATAATCCGCCTTTGAGATTCTTTGGATGCAAAGGGAACGAACGGCTCCGGCGCAGAAACAAACGCGACTCACAATGACATTTCTGACATGAGCTCCTGTCTCCAGAGCCTGAAAAACACGTCACCGGCGATGATTGGAGGGACGCTCGTCTTTTCCAAAAGTGACAACTACAGGGTGTGTCAGGGTTTTCCAGATTATCTTTATCGTATCATTGTGTTGCTTTGACTTTGACTGCGACCTGTAATAAATAATATTAGTTATCCCTTATTTATCCCTATCGCTTATCCCTTCCTACACAAAGTCGTAAAACACCCCTTGCTATGTTTTGACTAGAGGTCAAGGGCTTCCTCTATTCAATCCACTCTTACACCCACCCTGTTTCTCTTAATTAAAATGCTCGTGCAGGAGCCGAGAGTCAGACTTCATTCGTACAACGGATGGACTCTCCACCTGCAGGTGTCCAAAAGAACTTACTTGTCTCCCGTGTGGTTCTTGCAAAATAAGTTGGAGCGAGCGCAACTCTAACAGGGTGCATTTTGCCACTAGCTGCCTACGGACAATGACGCCGCGCTCGCGGCTCATGGTTGACGGGCTGAGCAGCCGGGCAAGTCCGTCGTTTTCAGCGCACAGCGAGTGGCAAAGGCGCTGACAAAACGGGAGCTTTGAGCTGCTGAAAACGGCAAAACAAGTCTAAAGCGTGTTCAAACGCGTGCGCACAATGCTCCTGCTTGAAAGGTCGGAATTTAAGGGGCCAATTTTTTGGATGGCGGCCGCCGGCCAAGCTTTGGACGGAAAAGGTTTCCTGGCGACAGCGAGCGAGCGCGGCGCTGCCGTACGTGCACCGAGTCGCCTGCCTGAAGACCTTGGACAAGTCGTCGATGATGTGCCGCTGCTCCACAACTTGAAGGAACTCCATTTCACCGTCCTGCTGGCCGCAACCGCGGTCCAGGTCATTGAGCGAACTAGGCCTTCTCTGTGGAACACAAATGCAGTGGACTCTGTTGGCACGCCGCCGTTGTCCGCGTCGACTTACCAAGCTTGCCATCTCCTCGTTCTCCTGGGTGACAAAGCGCACTTTGTTTTCAAGGCGACACAGCACCAGCGAGAGTTCTTCATTCTTCCTGCTCAGGCGTTTGTTTTTGTACAGGAGTGGCAGAAACTGGCTTTCTGTTTCTCTCAGTCGCTTTAGCTGCAAGCATGAAGTGCGGGATGTGAAAGACGCACAACACGCGGGCCAGAACGTATCCATTCCTTTTGCATCGGTTTGAACGGAATCGTGGCTTTGGCTCCCAATAAAAGACATCTACCAGGCAACCGACTCGCCGCGCCGCTCAACTAATAAGCAAGCGCAATGGGTGCCTCGCTGGATGGCGCGCATCAAACGTAGCGCAAACCTTCAAGCGTGCCGTCAATAAATTACCAGTTCATTGCGCTCTTCAGAAAGCAGGGCGTTTCGATCCTCCAGTTTCCTGATGACTGCGCTGAGCTCAGCGATTTTCAGATGAAACCGTCGCGTGTCCCGATCCTCCTGAGACTGAAAACGCCCCGCAACACACACACACAAGCACTCGTTCAAAGTTCAAAACTGTTTTTGTGCTACCTTCCTCCAGCAACGAACTAAGTCATGCGTACTGCAAGTGTGTGATGAGGTGGCTTACGCAATGAAGAGGATTGCTAGTAGCGGCGTTGACCCCACTTCCAGGGTAGTTTAGGCCCGCCCTTTGGGAATCCCTCAGGGCAGCGATCTGCTGCTCGGCAGCCTGAGTCTGCAGCTGAAGGCGGTGGACGTGGCCGGCCCCAGGGCTTCATCCAAAACACTAACCGCTCTGTCTTTCAGCTTGATCTCATCCGTCTGGATGTACAAACGGGGAGCGCTCAGGCAGGCGGGCAAACTCATTTGCCAGAATTGTGACAAAAACAAAGAGAGCAACCGGCCAATTTTTTTCTGGAATCGACTAGAACACCTTTGCTGTGACAAAAGCGAAGCGAGCAACCGGACATTTTCTTCTTGTGAAATAGAATAGAATAGAATGCCTTAGGTGTCATTGCACTGCAGGTATACAACGAAATTGGGAACATAGCCACGCACCGCGCATCTGATCAGTCCTACCAGTCGGCGGATCTCCCTCTCGCAGTCTCTCTTGGTTCGGCTCAGCTCCTCCCGATGCTGGTGATGAGCCGATCGGAGCTCGGCCGCTCGGGACTGCCAGGCCTGCTGGGCCGCTGCCAGGGCTTCTTCCGCGCTCCTGGTGGAGGCGACACCGCTCGGTCTCCCGACACCGCCGCGTCTCCTCCACCTCCGCCAGCAAAGCGCCCCCCCTCCTCACCTGAGCAGACATTGCGCCACACCTGGCCGTTGAGACCGCAACGGAGCGCCGCGACGCTTACTGGGGACAAGCTACACAATACGGTAGCGGCCGCATCGAAGCCCGACGTGGCGTGCGGATAGTCAGACACGGATAGAGCGGATCACCTTGTCCATGGAGCCGTCCCTCAGGCTGAGGACCAAGGCATTCAGTCGCTGGATCTCTCCATCTTTGATTTTGATCACTCTCATCAGCTCCATTTCATGCTGCCGCAGTAATGTCTCCCTGGTAATGGCTAACTCTTTCTGCTTCTCCTCATGGAGTTTGCTTTTGAGTTCCGTCATGGCGGCGGTGGCACGGTGGTGCTCCGCCCGCAGGTCCTGACTTCTCTCTCTCTCCAGACAGCTGACCTGACATGACTTAGACTTAGACTTAGACAAACTTTATTGTCATCTTGTCTGCACATGGTGCATACAAAACGAAATTCCGTTGCATACGTCTTACAACAAAGTAGTGATATTGCAGTTGAATAGAAGTAACATACCCTATGAAAATATATATATATACATATATACTATATATATATATATATATATATATATTAAAAATAAGTATAAAGTGCAGCAGTGATAATTATGCAATAGTGCAAGTAGGCAAAACAGTATTCAAGAGTGTGCAGAGGAATGCTAAACCATGTATTAAACTTCTATTTAAAGGGTTTATACAAGTTCAGTAAAGTTGGTAGTGCGAGATAGTGCAAGATAGAGGTCCGTAGTGTCATAAAGTACAGTTCTGTGAATGTGTGATGCAGAGTTCAGTTTAGAGCTCAACAGTTCTAGTGTTCAACAGTCTGATGACAGCAGGGAAAAAGCTGTTGCAGAACCTGGTGGACCTGCAGCGGATGCTGCAAACCTCTTCCCAGAGGGCAGCAGGGAGAACAGTCCATGGTGGGGGTGTGATGGGTCATTGATGATGTTACGGGCACGGGACATGCAGCGCTGAGATGAAATGTCCTGAATGGAGGGAAGAGGAGCCCCTATGATCCTCTCTGCTGTCCTCACCACTCTCCTCACGTTCTTCCAATCGGAGGCGGTGCAGCCTCCACACCACACAGAGAGACAGCTTGTCAGAATGCTCTCTATGGTGCTCCTGTAGAACGTCCTCATGATGGGTGGGGGCAGGTGGGCTCTCCTCATCCTCCGCAGGAAGTACAAGCGCTTCTGTGCCCTCTTGACCAGTGCCGTAGTGTTCATAGTCCAGGTGAGGTCTTCTGTGATGTGGACCCCCAGGAATTTGGTGGTGCTGACCACCTCCACAGCTGAGCTGTTGATGATCAGTGGAGCGTGGTGAGGCTGTTTTTTCCTGAAGTCGACGATGATCTCCTTCATCTTCTCCTCATTCAGGATCAGGCTGTTTTCTCTGCACCAGCCCACCAGCTGCTCCACCTCCTCTCTGTAGTCCAGGTCGTTGTTGTCTCTGATGAGCCCCACCACCGTTGTGTCGTCTGCTGACTTCACGATGTGATTGGTGGTGAACCTGAGGACGCAGTCGTGTGTCATCAGGGTGCACAGCAGGGGGCTCAGGACGCAGCCCTGAAGGGAGCCTGTGCTGAGGGTGATGACATCAGAGGTGTTCTGTCCGACCCGGACTGACTGAGGTCTGTTGGTGAGGAAGTCTAGCAGCCAGTTGCGAAGGGGGGTGTTGAAGCCCAGGTGTTCCAATTTTCCTACCAGATGCTGTGGGATGATGGTGTTAAACGCTGAGCTGAAGTCCAGGAACAGCCTCCGCACATGGGTGTTCTTCTCCTCCAGGTGAGCCAGGCTCAGGTGAAGAACGGAGGAGATGGCGTCCTGAGTGGAGCGGTTTTGCCGGTCGGCAAACTGGAACGGGTCAAATAATAGGGGGAGTCTGGAAACGATGTGACCTTTAAGCAGCCTTTCGAAGCACTTCATCATAACCGGAGTCAGTGCAACAGGCCGGTAATCATTAAATGAGGTGATTTGAGGTTTCTTCGGCACCGGAATGATGGAGGCAGTCTTAAAGCACGCCGGCACTGTGGCTTGGCCCAGCGAGGTGTTAAAAATGTCTGTGATGACCCCAGCCAGATGACTTGCACATTCCCTGAACACACGCCCAGGAATGTTGTCGGGGCCAGGGGCCTTACAGGGGTTGACTCTCCTCAGGGTCTTCAACACATCGGCGGAGTCAAGGCAGAGTACCTCCTCTTCCTGATGGGGGACAGTTTTAACTGCTGGAGTGCCGTTTAGTGCCTCGAACCTCCCAAAGAAGTTATTTAGACCATTTAGAAAGTCAGCATCAACTACACCCACCGGGGGGGGGGGAGGGTGAGTTGTAGTCTGTAATCGCCCGTATGCCTTGCCACATACTCCTGATGTTTTTGACGTCGTGGAAACGATCCTGAAATTTTCGACTGCGGTCTCGCTTCGCTATCCTGATGGCACGGTTCAAGTTGGCTCTCGCTGTCCTCAGTGTCTCCTTGTCGCCAGACTTGAAGGCAGAGTTCCGCGCTCGTAGCGTTTGACGTACCTCCTCAGTCATCCAGGGTCGTTGGTTGCTCCGGGTGATGATATTCTTAGTGGTGCTGACGTCCTCGGTGCATTTGTTGATGTAGGCTGACACAGTCATGGCACACGCATGTCTAATCTACATCGGGAAAACTGGGAGGGAGGGAGGCAGGCAGGGAGGCAGGCAGGGAGGCAGGCAGGGAGGCAGGCAGTGTCTGTCTGTTGAGGTTTTCACCTTGTTCTTCTCCTGCTGAAGTTCTAACTGGACGTCCATCAGTTTGGTTCTCAGCTCGTCATTGGCGGCCTGAAGGGCGTCCGTTCGCTCCGCCTTGGCCCGCCCTGCCGGAGCTCGTTTGGACATCTCTTACTCGAGTCTCGCCCGGTCGTCAGTCAGAGATCACAACATTTGTACCTGGAGAGCACAAACGCAGCGCTGTTTTCCACTGGCTTCGAACTCAACTTCAATCGGTACCGTAACTTACAACATCATAAACATAGAACTAGCTTGACTTATTCATTGAATAAATGCATTTGGTTCTTCAAAACTGCATCACGCAACATAGCGTGACCGAGACGGCCGTTATCCACCTGCGTGAAGTTATTTGGTGAAATGAATGAGATGTTTAAGACACCATCGTTCTGTCTCTATGTAGATGAAGGTAAATAATCGATTGCTGAAGGTCCAAAGGTGTTGTGATAAACAAATAAACATATTAGTGATTAGTGACATATTTGTGATAAACATATTAGGCAGGATAATCACATATGTTAACGTGACTGCCCACACTGTATTTATTTATGGTTATTTGTTAAATCGAGTACTGTTAGACATGAAATAGGAAGTGTTTAACATAAATGGAAGACGAAAGGGGTACTCACCATTGTAGCTCCTGCTGGTCAATGATACGAGCCTCTTCTTGCAGTGGAAAACATACAGCCAACAAACACCGTGGAACCTAAAGGAATGAAATTAAACATTAACATTTAGCCTCAACCAACATTCACAGATACAACGCAACGCAAACTACACAAACGTAAATCTTTTTAAACACAATGAGTTGTACTTACCGTGTACGCTCTAGACGGTCCACTTGCAAGCGGAAAATAAAGATATTTCTGTTGATAATCGTCGTGTTTGTATCCGGTGTCTCGCTCAAGGCCATTGCGCCCACAGATTTGAATTTTGGCGAGAGTTCAGCCTATTGACGTCATTTCCGCGGTGTAATACCCGCATATCTGAAACGGCAAAGTTAAGAGTAGAGTTAAATAAAGTTTTTAGTCAACGCAATAATTTACAACCGTTGACCAGTCGAAATAATCGTCGAAATTTGGCGTCTGTGGCTGGAAGCAGACGCCGAGTTCGACATTCCTCCCAAACGCCACACTCCCTTGCTTTTCAGGGCTAAAAAAAAACAGTTGTATTTACCTTGTACGCTCTAGACGGTCAAGTTGCAAGCTGAAAACAAAAATATTTGCCTTGTTAGTCATCGTGTTACTAACAGCTGTGTCTTGTTTGCCAGAACTGCCGCTTTCCTACTTCCTGTTGCAAGCCACGCCCACGGATTATAATTTTGCCGTGAGTTCCGCCTATTGACGTCATGTCCGCGTCACATGACTGCGACGTAATATTATCTAAAACTGTTTGTGCGGCGTCGTGTTGTTCTGTGCGGCGTCGTGTTGTTAGTGCGACGTCGTGTTGTTCAGTGCGGCATGGTGTTGTTCAGTGCGGCATGGTGTTGTTCAGTGCGGCATGGTGTTGTTCAGTGCGGCATAATGTTGTTCAGTGCGGCATAATGTTGTTCAGTGCGGCATGGTGTTGTTCAGTGCGGCATGGTGTTGTTCAGTGCGGCATGGTGTTGTTCAGTGCGGCATAATGTTGTTCAGTGCGCCATAATGTTGTTCAGTGCGGCATGGTGTTGTTCAGTGCGGGATGGTGTTGTTCAGTGCAGGATGGTGTTGTTCAGTGCGGCACGGTGTTGTTCAATGCGGCATGGTGTTGTTCAGTGCGGGATGGTGTTGTTCAGTGCGGCATGGTGTTGTTCAGTGCGGCATAATGTTGTTCAGTGCGGCATGGTGTTGTTCAGTGCGGCATGGTGTTGTTCAGTGCGGCATGGTGTTGTTCAGTGCGGCATGGTGTTGTTCAGTGCGGAATGGTGTTGTTCAGTGCGGCATGGTGTTGTTCAGTCCGGGATGGTGTTGTTCAATGCGGGATCGTGTTGTTCAGTGCGGGGTGGTGTTGTTCAGTGCGGGATGGTGTTGTTCAGTGCGGCATGGTGTTGTTCAATGCGGCATGGTGTTGTTCAGTGCGGGATGGTGTTGTTCATTGCGGCATGGTGTTGTTCAGTGCGGCATGGTGTTGTTCAGTGCGGCATGGTGTTGTTCAGTGCGGCATGGTGTTGTTCAGTGCGGCATAATGTTGTTCAGTGCGGCATGGTGTTGTTCAGTGTGGAAAGGTGTTGTTCAGTGCAGGATGGTGTTGTTCAGTGCGGCATGGTGTTGTTCAATGCAGGATCGTGTTGTTCAGTGCAGCATAATGTTGTTCAGTGCAGCATGGTGTTGTTCAGTGCGGCATGGTGTTGTTCAATGCGGCATGGTGTTGTTCACTGCGGGATGGTGTTGTTCAATGCGGGATCGTGTTGTTCAGTGCGGCATAATGTTGTTCAGTGCAGCATGGTGTTGTTCAGTGCGGCATGGTGTTGTTCAGTGCGACATAATGTTGTTTAGTGCGGCATAATGTTGTTCAGTGCGGCATAATGTTGTTCAGTGCGGCATGGTGTTGTTCAGTGCGGCATGGTGTTGTTCAGTGCGGCATGGTGTTGTTCAGTGCAGGATGGTGTTGTTCAGTGCGGCATGGTGTTGTTCAATGCGGCATGGTGTTGTTCAGTGCGGGATGGTGTTGTTCAGTGCAGGATGGTGTTGTTCAGTGCGGCATGGTGTTGTTCAGTGCGGAATGGTGTTGTTCAGTGCAGGATGGTGTTGTTCAATGCGGGATCGTGTTGTTCAGTGCGGCATGGTGTTGTTCAGTGCGGCATGGTGTTGTTCAGTGCGGCATAATGTTGTTCAGTGCGGCATGGTGTTGTTCAGTGCGGCATGGTGTTGTTCAGTGCGGCATGGTGTTGTTCAGTGCGGCATGGTGTTGTTCAGTGCGGCATAATGTTGTCCAGTGCGCCATAATGTTGTTCAGTGCGGCATGGTGTTGTTTAGTGCGGGATGGTGTTGTTCAGTGCAGGATGGTGTTGTTCAGTGCGGCATGGTGTTGTTCAATGCGGCATGGTGTTGTTCAGTGCGGGATGGTGTTGTTCAGTGCGGCATGGTGTTGTTCAGTGCGGCGTAATGTTGTTCAGTGCGGCATGGTGTTGTTCAGTGCGGCATGGTGTTGTTCAGTGCGGCATGGTGTTGTTCAGTGCGGCATGGTGTTGTTCAGTGCGGAATGGTGTTGTTCAGTGCGGCATGGTGTTGTTCAGTGCGGGATGGTGTTGTTCAATGCGGGATCGTGTTGTTCAGTGCGGGGTGGTGTTGTTCAGTGCAGGATGGTGTTGTTCAGTGCAGGATGGTGTTGTTCAGTGCGGCATGGTGTTGTTCAATGCAGGATCGTGTTGTTCAGTGCAGCATAATGTTGTTCAGTGCAGCATGGTGTTGTTCAGTGCGGCATGGTGTTGTTCAATGCGGCATGGTGTTGTTCAGTGCGGGATGGTGTTGTTCAGTGCGGCATGGTGTTTTTCAGTGCGGCATAATGTTGTTCAGTGCGGCATGGTGTTGTTCAGTGCGGCATGGTGTTGTTCAGTGCAGGATGGTGTTGTTCAGTGCGGCATGGTGTTGTTCAATGCAGGATCGTGTTGTTCAGTGCAGCATAATGTTGTTCAGTGCAGCATGGTGTTGTTCAGTGCGGCATGGTGTTGTTCAATGCGGCATGGTGTTGTTCACTGCGGGATGGTGTTGTTCAATGCGGGATCGTGTTGTTCAGTGCGGCATAATGTTGTTCAGTGCAGCATGGTGTTGTTCAGTGCGGCATGGTGTTGTTCAGTGCGACATAATGTTGTTTAGTGCGGCATAATGTTGTTCAGTGCGGCATAATGTTGTTCAGTGCGGCATGGTGTTGTTCAGTGCGGCATGGTGTTGTTCAGTGCGGCATGGTGTTGTTCAGTGCAGGATGGTGTTGTTCAGTGCGGCATGGTGTTGTTTAATGCGGCATGGTGTTGTTCAGTGCGGGATGGTGTTGTTCAGTGCAGGATGGTGTCGTTCAGTGCGGCATGGTGTTGTTCAGTGCGGAATGGTGTTGTTCAGTGCGGCATGGTGTTGTTCAGTGCGGCATGGTGTTGTTCAGTGCAGGATGGTGTTGTTCAATGCGGGATCGTGTTGTTCAGTGCGGCATGGTGTTGTTCAGTGCGGCATGGTGTTGTTCAGTGCGGCATAATGTTGTTCAGTGCGGCATGGTGTTGTTCAGTGCGGCATGGTGTTGTTCAGTGCGGCATGGTGTTGTTCAGTGCGGCATGGTGTTGTTCAGTGCGGCATAATGTTGTCCAGTGCGCCATAATGTTGTTCAGTGCGGCATGGTGTTGTTTAGTGCGGGATGGTGTTGTTCAGTGCAGGATGGTGTTGTTCAGTGCGGCATGGTGTTGTTCAATGCGGCATGGTGTTGTTCAGTGCGGGATGGTGTTGTTCAGTGCGGCATGGTGTTGTTCAGTGCGGCATAATGTTGTTCAGTGCGGCATGGTGTTGTTCAGTGCGGCATGGTGTTGTTCAGTGCGGCATGGTGTTGTTCAGTGCGGCATGGTGTTGTTCAGTGCGGAATGGTGTTGTTCAGTGCGGCATGGTGTTGTTCAGTGCGGGATGGTGTTCAATGCGGGATCGTGTTGTTCAGTGCGGGGTGGTGTTGTTCAGTGCAGGATGGTGTTGTTCAGTGCAGGATGGTGTTGTTCAGTGCGGCATGGTGTTGTTCAATGCAGGATCGTGTTGTTCAGTGCAGCATAATGTTGTTCAGTGCAGCATGGTGTTGTTCAGTGCGGCATGGTGTTGTTCAATGCGGCATGGTGTTGTTCAGTGCGGGATGGTGTTGTTCAGTGCGGCATGGTGTTTTTCAGTGCGGCATAATGTTGTTCAGTGCGGCATGGTGTTGTTCAGTGCGGCATGGTGTTGTTCAGTGCGACATAATGTTGTTCAGTGCGGCATAATGTTGTTCAGTGCGGCATGGTGTTGTTCAGTGCGGCATGGTGTTGTTCAGTGCGGCATGGTGTTGTTCAGTGCGGCATGGTGTTGTTCAGTGCAGGATGGTGTTGTTCAGTGCAGGATGGTGTTGTTCAATGCGGCATGGTGTTGTTCAGTGCGGGATGGTGTTGTTCAGTGCAGGATGGTGTTGTTCAGTGCGGCATGGTGTTGTTCAGTGCGGAATGGTGTTGTTCAGTGCGGCATGGTGTTGTTCAGTGCGGCATGGTGTTGTTCAGTGCAGGATGGTGTTGTTCAATGCGGGATGGTGTTGTTCAGTGCGGGATGGTGTTGTTCAGTGCAGGATGGTGTTGTTCAGTGCGGCATGGTGTTGTTTAATGCGGCATGGTGTTGTTCAGTGCAGGATGGTGTTGTTCAGTGCGGCATGGTGTTGTTCAGTGCAGCGTAATGTTGTTCAGTGCGGCATGGTGTTGTTCAGTGCGGCATGGTGTTGTTCAGTGCGGCATGGTGTTGTTCAGTGCAGCGTAATGTTGTTCAGTGCGGCATGGTGTTGTTCAGTGCGGCATGGTGTTGTTCAGTGCGGCATGGTGTTGTTCAGTGCAGGATGGTGTTGTTCAGTGCGGCATGGTGTTGCTCAGTGCGGCATGGTGTTGCTCAGTGCGGCATGGTGTTGTTCATTGCGGCATGGTGTTGTTCAGTGCGGCATGGTGTTGTTCAGTGCGGCATGGTGTTGTTCAGTGCGGCATAATGTTGTTCAGTGCGCCATAATGTTGTTCAGTGCGGCATGGTGTTGTTCAGTGCGGGATGGTGTTGTTCAGTGCAGGATGGTGTTGTTCAGTGCGGCATGGTGTTGTTCAGTGCGGCATGGTGTTGTTCAGTGCGGCATAATGTTGTTCAGTGCGGCATAATGTTGTTCAGTGCGGGATGGTGTTGTTCATTGCGGCATGGTGTTGTTCAGTGCGGCATGGTGTTGTTCAGTGCGGCATGGTGTTGTTCAGTGCGGGATGGTGTTGTTCAGTGCAGGATGGTGTTGTTCAGTGCGGCATGGTGTTGTTCAGTGCGGCATGGTGTTGTTCATTTCGGCATAATGTTGTTCAGTGCGGCATAATGTTGTTTAGTGCGGCATGGTGTTGTTCAGTGCGGGATGGTGTTGTTCAGTGCGTTATAATGTTGTTCAGTGCGGCATGGTGTTGTTCAGTGCGGCATGGTGTTGTTCAGTGCGGCATGGTGTTGTTCAGTGCGGCATAATGTTGTTCAGTGCGGCATAATGTTGTTCAGTGCGGCATGGTGTTGTTCAGTGCGGGATGGTGTTGTTCAGTGCGGGATGGTGTTGTTCAGTGCGGCATGGTGTTCAATGCGGAATGGTGTTGTTCAGTGCAGGATGGTGTTGTTCAGTGCGGCATGGTGTTGTTCAGTGCGGCATAATGTTGTTCAGTGCGGCATGGTGTTGTTCAGTGCGGCATGGTGTTGTTCAGTGCGGCATGGTGTTGTTCAGTGCGGCATAATGTTGTTCAGTGCGGCATGGTGTTGTTCAGTGCGGCATGGTGTTGTTCAGTGCGGCATAATGTTCAGTGCGGCATAATGTTGTTCAGTGCGGCATGGTGTTGTTCAGTGCGGGATGGTGTTGTTCAGTGCAGGATGGTGTTGTTCAGTGCGGCATGGTGTTCAGTGCGGGATGGTGTCTTTCAGTGCGGCATGGTGTCGTTCAGTGCGGCATGGTGTCTTTCAGTGCGGCATGGTGTCGTTCAGTGAGGCATGGTGTTGTTCAGTGCGGCATGGTGTTGTTTAGTGCGGCATGGTGTTGTTCAGTGCGGGATGGTGTTGTTCAGTGTGGCATGGTGTTCAGTGCGGCATGGTGTTGTTCAGTGCGGTATCGTGTTGTTCAGTGCGGTATCGTGTTTCTCAGTGCGGTATCGTGTTGTTCAGTGCAGTATCGTTGTGTTGTTCGTATTGTGTTTAACACTTAGCCTCTAACACTTAGCCTCTAACACTTAGCCTCTAGCATCTAGAAGGTAAATAAATAGGAAGGAAGGACTCACCGGTGACGTCTTCGCCCACGTCCAAGCGTTGTACTTTGTATTTTCATCCTTCTGACAGTGGAAAACATAGCCAACAAACACCGTGGAACCTAAACGAATGAAAGAAAACTATCATTTGGCCACAACCAACATTCACAGATACAACACAATGTGACGTGCGGGGTTGAGGTTAAAGGTTGAGTGAAGGGCCCTCGTTTTAAACTACTTTTTTGAAAAGGATTGGGAACAAGTAAGACGTATTTAATTTATTTAATGGGAAGTAGTAAGAGCTATTGAATTTAATCTATGTATTATATTCTATTGTATTGTATTCTGTTGTATTCTTTTGGATTGTATTCACACTAACCCCACTAAAACTTCAGCCCACAAAAACTCGCCTCTGGCGCCTAGCCTCTGGCACTTAGCCTCTAACACTTAGCCTTTAACACTTAGCCTTTAACACTTAGCCTTTAACACTTAGCCTAGAAGGTGAATAAATAGGGTTAAAGGTTGAGTGAAGGGACCTCGTTTTAAACTACTTTTTTGTAAAGGAGTGGGAACAAGTAAGACGTATTTAATTTATTTAATGGGAAGTAGTAAGACTTATTAAATTTATTTAATCTACTTTTCTTCCCAGGCAAAATTTGATGTGCTGCAATTCCAAATTTCCAAAGTGAATGAAGGAATGAAGTCCTTTAAATTATGATTTTGTATAAATACTAGGCATTAACACAAAATCGACGGCACAAAATGGGCAGACTTTACTTGTTTGAAAAGGACTGGTTACAAGACAGACTTTTTTAATTTATTTAATGGGAAGAAGACTTATTTAGTTTAATTGATCTATTTTTGTTCCCTGGCAAAATTCGATTTGCTGCAATTCCAAATTTCCAAAGTGAATGAAGGAAAGAAGTCGTTTAAATTATGATTTTGTTTAAATACTAGGCATAGACACAAAATCTACGGCACAAAATGGGCAGACTTTACTTGTTTGAAGAGGACTGGTTACAAGACAGACTTTTCTGATTTATTTAATGGGAAGAAGACTTATTTAGTTTATTTAATCTATTTTTGTTCCCTGGCAAAATTGGATTTGCTGAAATTGTATTTTGCCAAATCTTGCCTTGAGACCTGATAGGAAGTATTAAACGCTTAGTTAAATCAATACAAGTTGGTAATAAGAGCGAGTAATGTTGGTTGAACCGATGAATGAAGGTTGAAAGCAATTTAAATTATGACTTTGTATAAATACTAGATATTAACAGAACATCTACTGCGCGAAATGGGCAGAGTTTACTTGTTTGAGAAGGAGTGGCTTATTCAAAACTAAGATTTATTTAATCTGTTTGTTCCCAGGCAAAATTGGATGTGATGCAATTCCAAATTTCACCACATGATGGTGCCCAATTTTGACTTCATAGGACATATTAAACACTTAGCTTGTTATTATGTTCAAGGTAATCAGATTTGTTTATTATTCTAATGGCCTCTTCAAAACTATTCTGGATTACTACTTTGGATCTATTCTACATTACTTGGCAACAACATACTCTGTAACAGATTAGGCAGTATAATCATATCTGTTAACTTGAGAGTGCCCACACTCAATCTACTTATCGTGATGTGTTAAATCAATTACTGTTAGACATTATTTGTCTGATAATCTACCAAATCTTTGAATTGAAGAATTTGTGATTTAATTAATAGCTTGTTGTTATGTTAAGGGTAATCAGACTTGTATATAATTCTAACGGCCTTCTTTTGAAAACTATTCTGAATTACAACTTTGGATCTTATATTACTTTGCAACAATCTACTCCGTGACAGATTAGGCAGTATAATCACATATGTTAACTTCAGTGCCCACACTGTATTTATTTATGGTTATTTGTTAAATCAAGTACTGTTAGACATGAAATAGGAAGTGTTTAACATAAATGTTATGGCTACTCACCATTGTAGCTCGCTCCTGGTCAATGATACGAGCCTCTTCTTGCAGTGGAAAACTTGCAGCCAACAAACACCGTGGAACCTAAAGGAATGAAATTAAACATTAACATTTCGCCTCGACCAATTTTCACACGTACAACGCAACGCGGCTACACTTCTGCTATTACAAACGTAAATCTCCTTAAACACAATGAGTGTTACTTACCGTGTACGCTCTAGACGGTCCAGTTGCAAGCAGAAAATAAAGATATTTCTGTTGATAATCGTCGCTGCTCAGTGGCTCACGGCCATCGCGCCAACAGATTTGAATTTTGGCGGAGGTTCGGGCAATTACGTCATATCCACGGCACATGACTGCGACGTAATACCCGCTTATCTGAAACGGCAGTTAAAAGTAGAGTTACATCAAGTTTTCTTGGAACCTAAACGAATGAAAGAAAACTATCATTTGGCCACAACCAACATTCACAGATACAACACAACGTGCGGGGTTGGGGTTAAAGATTGAGTGAAGGGCCCTCGTTTTAAACTACTGTTTTGAAAAGGAGTGGGAACAAGTAAGACGTATTTAATTTATTTAATGGGAAGTAGTAAGACTTATTAAATTTATTTAATCTACTTTTCTTCCCAGGCAAAATTTGATGTGCTGCAATTCCAAATTTCCAAAGTGAATGAAGGAATGAAGTCCTTTAAATTATGATTTTGTATAAATACTAGGCATTAACACAAAATCGACGGCACAAAATGGGCAGACTTTACTTGTTTGAAAAGGACTGGTTACAAGACAGACTTTTTTAATTTATTTAATGGGAAGAAGACTTATTTAGTTTAATTGATCTATTTTTGTTCCCTGCCAAAATTCGATTTGCTGCAATTCCAAATTTCCAAAGTGAATGAAGGAAAGAAGTCGTTTAAATTATGATTTTGTTTAAATACTAGGCATAGACACAAAATCTACGGCACAAAATGGGCAGACTTTACTTGTTTGAAGAGGACTGGTTACAAGACAGACTTTTCTGATTTATTTAATGGGAAGAGGACTTATTTAGTTTATTTAATCTATTTTTGTTCCCTGGCAAAATTGGATTTGCTGAAATTGTATTTTGCCAAATCTCGATTTGAGACCTGATAGGAAGTATTAAACGCTTAGTTAAATCAATACAAGTTGGTAATAAGAGCGAGTAATGTTGGTTGAACCGATGAATGAAGGTTGAAAGCAATTTAAATTATGACTTTGTATAAATACTAGATATTAACAGAACATCTACTGCGCAAAATGGGCAGAGTTTACTTGTTTGAGAAGGAGTGGCTTATTCAAAACTAAGATTTATGTAATCTGTTTGTTCCCAGGCAAAATTGGATGTGATGCAATTCCAAATTTCACCACATGATGGTGCCCAATTTTGACTTCATAGGACATATTAAACACTTAGCTTGTTATTATGTTCAAGGTAATCAGATTTGTTTATCATTCTAATGGCCTCTTCAAAACTATTCTGGATTACTACTTTGGATCTATTCTACATTACTTGGCAACAACATACTCTGTAACAGATTAGGCAGTATAATCACATATGTTAACTTGAGAGTGCCCACACTCAATCTACTTATCGTGATGTGTTAAATCAATTACTGTTAGACATTATTTGTCTGATAATCTACCAAATCTTTGAATTGAAGAATTTGTGATTTAATTAATAGCTTGTTCAGGGTAATCAGACTTGTATATAATTCTAATGGCCTTCTTTTGAAAACTATTCTGAATTACAACTTTGGATCTTATATTACTTTGCAACAATCTACTCCGTGACAGATTAGGCAGTATAATCACATATGTTAACTTCAGTGCCCACACTGTATTTATTTATGGTTATTTGTTAAATCAAGTACTGTTAGACATGAAATAGGAAGTGTTTAACATAAATGTTATGGCTACTCACCATTGTAGCTCGCTCCTGGTCAATGATACGAGCCTCTTCTTGCAGTGGAAAACTTGCAGCCAACAAACACCGTGGAACCTAAAGGAATGAAATTAAACATTAACATTTCGCCTCGACCAATTTTCACACGTACAACGCAACGCGGCTACACTTCTGCTATTACAAACGTAAATCTCCTTAAACACAATGAGTGTTACTTACCGTGTACGCTCTAGACGGTCCAGTTGCAAGCAGAAAATAAAGATATTTCTGTTGATAATCGTCGCTGCTCAGTGGCTCACGGCCATCGCGCCAACAGATTTGAATTTTGGCGGAGGTTCGGGCAATTACGTCATATCCGCGGCATTTGACTGCGACGTAATACCCGCTTATCTGAAACGGCAGTTAAAAGTAGAGTTACATCAAGTTTTCTTGGAACCTAAACGAATGAAAGAAAACTATCATTTGGCCACAACCAACATTCACAGATACAACACAACGTGCGGGGTTGAGGTTAAAGATTGAGTGAAGGGCCCTCGTTTTAAACTACTGTTTTGAAAAGGAGTGGGAACAAGTAAGACGTATTTAATTTATTTAATGGGAAGTAGTAACTTATTAAATTTATTTAATCTACTTTTCTTCCCAGGCAAAATTTGATGTGCTGCAATTCCAAATTTCCAAAGTGAATGAAGGAATGAAGTCCTTTAAATTATGATTTTGTATAAATACTAGGCATTAACACAAAATCGACGGCACAAAATGGGCAGACTTTACTTGTTTGAAAAGGACTGGTTACAAGACAGACTTTTTTAATTTATTTAATGGGAAGAAGACTTATTTAGTTTAATTGATCTATTTTTGTTCCCTGCCAAAATTCGATTTGCTGCAATTCCAAATTTCCAAAGTGAATGAAGGAAAGAAGTCGTTTAAATTATGATTTTGTTTAAATACTAGGCATAGACACAAAATCTACGGCACAAAATGGGCAGACTTTACTTGTTTGAAGAGGACTGGTTACAAGACAGACTTTTCTGATTTATTTAATGGGAAGAGGACTTATTTAGTTTATTTAATCTATTTTTGTTCCCTGGCAAAATTGGATTTGCTGAAATTGTATTTTGCCAAATCTCGATTTGAGACCTGATAGGAAGTATTAAACGCTTAGTTAAATCAATACAAGTTGGTAAGAAGAGCGAGTAATGTTGGTTGAACCGATGAATGAAGGTTGAAAGCAATTTAAATTATGACTTTGTATAAATACTAGATATTAACAGAACATCTACTGCGCAAAATGGGCAGAGTTTACTTGTTTGAGAAGGAGTGGCTTATTCAAAACTAAGATTTATGTAATCTGTTTGTTCCCAGGCAAAATTGGATGTGATGCAATTCCAAATTTCACCACATGATGGTGCCCAATTTTGACTTCATAGGACATATTAAACACTTAGCTTGTTATTATGTTCAAGGTAATCAGATTTGTTTATCATTCTAATGGCCTCTTCAAAACTATTCTGGATTACTACTTTGGATCTATTCTACATTACTTGGCAACAACATACTCTGTAACAGATTAGGCAGTATAATCACATATGTTAACTTGAGAGTGCCCACACTCAATCTACTTATCGTGATGTGTTAAATCAATTACTGTTAGACATTATTTGTCTGATAATCTACCAAATCTTTGAATTGAAGAATTTGTGATTTAATTAATAGCTTGTTCGGGGTAATCAGACTTGTATATAATTCTAATGGCCTTCTTTTGAAAACTATTCTGAATTACAACTTTGGATCTTATATTACTTTGCAACAATCTACTCGGTGACAGATTAGGCAGTATAATCACATATGTTAACTTCAGTGCCCACACTGTATTTATTTATGGTTATTTGTTAAATCAAGTACTGTTAGACATGAAATAGGAAGTGTTTAACATAAATGTTATGGCTACTCACCATTGTAGCTCGCTCCTGGTCAATGATATGAGCCTCTTCTTGCAGTGGAAAACTTGCAGCCAACAAACACCGTGGAACCTAAAGGAATGAAATTAAACATTAACATTTCGCCCGGACCAATTTTCACACGTACAACGCAACGCGGCTACACTTCTGCTATTACAAACGTAAATCTCCTTAAACACAACGAGTGTTACTTACCGTGTACGCTCTAGGCAAAATTGGATGTGATGCAATTCCAAATCTATCTGAAACGGCAGTTAAAAGTAGAGTTACATCAAGTTTTCTTTTTTAATCAACACAATCATTTACAACCGTTGACCAGAAAGAATCGTCGAAATTCGACGTCCCCCACAAACGCCACGTCACTCGCTTTTCAGGGCAACAAAAGTACTTCTTTTTAAAAACGATGAGTTGTACTTACCGTGTACGCTCTGGACGGTCCAGTTGCAAGCAGAAAATAAAAATATTTCTCTTGTTAGTCGTATGTTACCATCCGCTGTGTCTTTGTCAACATCGCCGCCATTTTCCTACTTCCTGCTGCGAGCCACGCCCACGGATTTAAATTTGGGCGGAAGCTCTTTCCATTGGCGTCGTTTTCGCGTATAGCAAATCCGATTGGTTGGGAAGGGGGCACGGTTATGCAGCCGAGGAGTCCTGTGATCGGTGGGATGTAAAGTAGGCGTCGACGTCACGTCCGCGTCACGTGACCACGACGTGGCAGACGTCAAATAGCAACCGCTGTTTTGTTTAGTAGACTTACAGTTGTTATGCATTGACATAATGGCGCACACACCAAATAGATTTAAATAAATTAAATAATTCTTCTGCCCACTCTCTTTTAAACAAGTTAACTCTCCCCGCGGATTTGAATTCCGGCGAAAGTTACGCCCATCGACGTCACGTATGTCACGTGACCACGACGTGGCAGATGTCATATAGCAACCGCTGTTTTGTTTAGTAGATTTACAGTTGTTATGCATTGGCATAATGGTGTGCACTCAAAATAGATTTAAATAAATTAAATATTTCTTCTGCCTACTCCCTTTTAAACAAGTTAACTCTGCCCACGTCCATTGACGTCTTGTCTGCGTCACGTGACCACGACGTAGCGACGTCATATAGTAACCGCTGTTTTGACCAGTAGACTTAGTTATTATGCGTTGACATAATGGCGCACTGGTTAGCATGGCCACCTCTTAAGCATGATGATGCGGGTTCGACGCCTGATCAATGTTAGCATGGAGTGAGCTGAAGTGCATGGCGCTGAAGATTTGAATCTTTGAAATGCGCTGAGGTCTGACATATCAGGCAGAATGGTTTGCCATCACGTTCAACAAAAAATAGAAACTTTCCCACTCTGATTAAAACGTCCTGTGTTCATCTACGTATTTTTGTTTTGCTGTGCATCTTTTCCCTGCCATTTCGAGAGCCCAATTGACACTCATAGTTTAAAGAAATGTGTTTGCCCATCCTACTTTGTGGAATTTCACCACATGCGCTTTTGACCAAAATACCAAATTGAACTCAAGTGAAGCCAACACGCACAACCCCCCCCCCCCCCCCACACACACACACACACACACACACACAAATGTTGATATGAACATAAAAGAGCCGCATGCGGTTCGGGAGTTGCGGCTTGGCCAAACCTGTACTATACAACTTTATTTGTATAAAATTTTCACAACAGCTGTCACACAAACAAAGCGGGAAAAACCGAAGACGTGCGTGTTCCGCCCACGCTGGATTTATTTGCACCTTTGAAAAGACACCGTATTGCCGCAGATGTGGCAAAGAGTACTTTTGGGCATCTGAGACGGAAGGATGTCCAAAGCATCACGTCACCTGCTCTGGTAGGCATGGTGGTGGGACGTTGAGGTCAACCGCTTTGGGGTTGGCTGACTCTTTGATCGCAGGATGCCACACACTTGAAGACAGAAGCAGAAAAGCAGAGCTAAATGCAAAATGTACTCACCGGTGACTCCAATTTTTTTCCCCCCTGAAGAAACAGCTGGACGGGTGGCCCCGGCTGGCCAGTGGGACTCTTGTTATTCTGACCCTTTTTAGTGCGCGTTTGGGGCAACAACCGTTTTTTGTGGCGCTCTCTTCTGGTTCAAAAGTGCCCTGCATGTGAATTTGCTTTTCCTGCCTTCTGATTGGATGAGCGCCGGTGTGACGCGGTGCCTCTGTCACCGTGGCGGGGGGTATACGTTGGCATCGGAGCGTCTGCCAACGTCTGAGACCGGCTGGCAGTGTATCGGAGGTGTCGAGTGCGGTGCCGCTGGAGCTCACTCACCAGCTGGTGTTAGGGCCACAGAATGAAGGCCAAGGAGAAGAATAGAAAGAGAAACAGAAACTTCTCCTCCAATTGTTTGATTTGTCTCTTCTGAGCTTCGATGAATTCTTTCAGCTCTTTGTTCCTCTAGGACGGACAAATGGAAAGTGGCATTCAAAAGCCAGTAAGCGTGCAAGTAAGTGCCGGGCTGGCTTTGGGCCCTTACCTGTTGCGCGCTGTGCAGCAGATCCATTCTCTCTTGGAGGATGCAAGCGTCGCGCTCCCTCAACTCGCACATCAGGGCTCGCTTCCATTGGTCCACGGCGCTCCTAAGCTCTTCTCTCTGATCCGCCGTCAGCACGTCATTCACGCCAGCGTGGCTGGCTTTTTCGCCGTCCGTGGCGGGGCAGTCCCGCTGCGGTAGCGCCTCGTACAACATGGCCTCCAGCTCCAGGATCCTCTGGGCCGCAATCCTCGTCCATCAGTGGTCCGGCGGGAGATTTGAGGGCGGCTTACCTTATGAGCCTGGTCCATGGAACACTTCCTGAAGTCCAACTCTTCATCCAGGTAGCCCTTCTGCTTGCAGAACATATCCTAGCACAGCTCAAGGTCAGAATTGTTGGGGCACATTGCCGGAGTTCCCCTTGGCTGATGTCGCGTGTCTGTCTACCTTCTCACTTTCAATGTCCAACATCTTCTGTTGAAGTGCTGACTTGGTCACTTTGATGTATTCTAACCACTGAGGAAAGGCTGCTGTCACATAAGCAGAATGCGAGAGCGTGCGTGGACGTGCGCGTTACCTTCTCGGCTAGGGTGAGAAGGGTCCTGGCGTGAATCACGACCACCTGCTCCTCGTTGGTGAGATTCTGCAAGAGCCCAAAGGCACAGCGTCAACAAGCTTCTTTCAGCGCAAAGCCTTCCAAAAGTCACATTTGAGCCGCCGAGTCTCGTGGAGTGCGAACATAAGGAGTTCGACATACACTTACGGCGTTATAGCCCAGGATGTCCAGCTTCTTCATCAGATCACTGATGACGATGTCCGGGGGAAAGGCGCAAGGAGCAATGTAAGGTGTTCTGGGACCTCGGGTTAAGGTTAGGGTTGCGAGGGACGCCTTACGTACGCTCACGCCCTCGGCCTCGCAGTAGATCTGCAAAGGGCTGAGGCCGTCTGGGAAACGGACTTGCAGAAACTTCAAGACGGGGGAGCGCCACTCCCTCTCCTGAAAGGCAGAGGCATGCATCCGTCCGTCCGTCCGTCCGTCCGTCCGTCACATCTCTGGCCTCAACACGCTTGTGCGAGTCTTCCCACCTCCAGCTCCAGGATGCGGAACTCAAGCAGTTCGTTTTGGTCTCGGATATCCTGGATGTGCTCTTTCAGACGCGCTTCTTCCGCCTCCATCCGCCTGACCTGAAAAGACAGTCAGACCTCATCTGCGGGGCTTCCCGACAGGTGTGACGCCAAGCGACTCCGCCCAGCGCCTTTCTTTCCGTCACCTTTTCGGCCAACTGCTGATTGCTCTGACGCAGCAGCTGCTTCTCCTCCACCCACTTGACATTCTAGAAGAGACAAACGCGTGGACAGCTTTGGAATGTTGTGTCATTTTCATCCACAAATTCTTTGGTTGACTGGAAAATGACATTTGCTTTTCTCCGCATTTTCCCAGCCACGTTCGGGGGGGGGGGGGGGGGGGGGGGTTGGTCCAGTAATGCCAGACGGATGAGTGACTGAAGAATGTAGCTATTTTGTCTGAGAAAAAGGTGTGCTCATTGATGAGCTTACCTGTCCTTGTTGCTTCAGCGCTGACTCCAGATCTGCTACTCTGCTTTGATAGTGACCCATTTCTACCATCAGCTTTTCTCTGGTCTGAAAGGAGGAGGAGGGAGGCTCCTCCTCCTCCTTTCAGACCAGAGAACACCCGAGGCTGGGTGAGAACGGGGAGGCTGCGACCCGGCCGGGGGTTGCGGGAAGGGGCGCCACCTTGATCTCCTTCTCGGCGTCGTAGTCCCCTTTCGCTGGTCTGGGCTAGCAGAGCGTAGGCTCGTTGCAGCGCTTGATATTCTTGCGTCAGCTGGCGGTAGCGAAGCTCCGCCTCTTCATGCACACACCAATGCAACACAGCACTAGTACCAGAATCAGTCAGACCGGCGACAAAGCACCCGCGACGCAAAGACGAGTCCGATTCCAGGCTGAAGAGGAATGTTTGGTGCCAATACGCTGGCAGAAATGGCGGGCTACCTCTTCGGGTTCCGTGTCGGGGGTTCTGTCGGTGTGAAAAGACAAGGACGATCCGTCCGAGTCCACCAACACGTCTTCGTCGTAGCCGTAAAATGTTTCGATGACCTGCGGGCGCGGAAGCAAACATCTCTCTGAACAAACTGAAGCGACACCTCACGATGAATCGACGAGAGGAACGATAGCGAGAAAAAGGCCATTTCATCTTGCGCAACACCAAGCAGCCGCAAACAAACAGACTCACCTTGCAGGACCTCACGCTTTGTTCCTCCTCAGAGATTCTCGACGTCGGTATCGTAGCAGCAAATCTCTCTCCTGTCGACACAAATAATCCGCCTTTGAGATTCTTTGGATGCAAAGGGAACGAACGGCTCCGGCGCAGAAACAAACGCGACTCACAATGACATTTCTGACATGAGCTCCTGTCTCCAGAGCCTGAAAAACACGTCACCGGCGATGATTGGAGGGACGCTCGTCTTTTCCAAAAGTGACAACTACAGGGTGTGTCAGGGTTTTCCAGATTATCTTTATCGTATCATTGTGTTGCTTTGACTTTGACTGCGACCTGTAATAAATAATATTAGTTATCCCTTATTTATCCCTATCGCTTATCCCTTCCTACACAAAGTCGTAAAACACCCCTTGCTATGTTTTGACTAGAGGTCAAGGGCTTCCTCTATTCAATCCACTCTTACACCCACCCTGTTTCTCTTAATTAAAATGCTCGTGCAGGAGCCGAGAGTCAGACTTCATTCGTACAACGGATGGACTCTCCACCTGCAGGTGTCCAAAAGAACTTACTTGTCTCCCGTGTGGTTCTTGCAAAATAAGTTGGAGCGAGCGCAACTCTAACAGGGTGCATTTTGCCACTAGCTGCCTACGGACAATGACGCCGCGCTCGCGGCTCATGGTTGACGGGCTGAGCAGCCGGGCAAGTCCGTCGTTTTCAGCGCACAGCGAGTGGCAAAGGCGCTGACAAAACGGGAGCTTTGAGCTGCTGAAAACGGCAAAACAAGTCTAAAGCGTGTTCAAACGCGTGCGCACAATGCTCCTGCTTGAAAGGTCGGAATTTAAGGGGCCAATTTTTTGGATGGCGGCCGCCGGCCAAGCTTTGGACGGAAAAGGTTTCCTGGCGACAGCGAGCGAGCGCGGCGCTGCCGTACGTGCACCGAGTCGCCTGCCTGAAGACCTTGGACAAGTCGTCGATGATGTGCCGCTGCTCCACAACTTGAAGGAACTCCATTTCACCGTCCTGCTGGCCGCAACCGCGGTCCAGGTCATTGAGCGAACTAGGCCTTCTCTGTGGAACACAAATGCAGTGGACTCTGTTGGCACGCCGCCGTTGTCCGCGTCGACTTACCAAGCTTGCCATCTCCTCGTTCTCCTGGGTGACAAAGCGCACTTTGTTTTCAAGGCGACACAGCACCAGCGAGAGTTCTTCATTCTTCCTGCTCAGGCGTTTGTTTTTGTACAGGAGTGGCAGAAACTGGCTTTCTGTTTCTCTCAGTCGCTTTAGCTGCAAGCATGAAGTGCGGGATGTGAAAGACGCACAACACGCGGGCCAGAACGTATCCATTCCTTTTGCATCGGTTTGAACGGAATCGTGGCTTTGGCTCCCAATAAAAGACATCTACCAGGCAACCGACTCGCCGCGCCGCTCAACTAATAAGCAAGCGCAATGGGTGCCTCGCTGGATGGCGCGCATCAAACGTAGCGCAAACCTTCAAGCGTGCCGTCAATAAATTACCAGTTCATTGCGCTCTTCAGAAAGCAGGGCGTTTCGATCCTCCAGTTTCCTGATGACTGCGCTGAGCTCAGCGATTTTCAGATGAAACCGTCGCGTGTCCCGATCCTCCTGAGACTGAAAACGCCCCGCAACACACACACACAAGCACTCGTTCAAAGTTCAAAACTGTTTTTGTGCTACCTTCCTCCAGCAACGAACTAAGTCATGCGTACTGCAAGTGTGTGATGAGGTGGCTTACGCAATGAAGAGGATTGCTAGTAGCGGCGTTGACCCCACTTCCAGGGTAGTTTAGGCCCGCCCTTTGGGAATCCCTCAGGGCAGCGATCTGCTGCTCGGCAGCCTGAGTCTGCAGCTGAAGGCGGTGGACGTGGCCGGCCCCAGGGCTTCATCCAAAACACTAACCGCTCTGTCTTTCAGCTTGATCTCATCCGTCTGGATGTACAAACGGGGAGCGCTCAGGCAGGCGGGCAAACTCATTTGCCAGAATTGTGACAAAAACAAAGAGAGCAACCGGCCAATTTTTTTCTGGAATCGACTAGAACACCTTTGCTGTGACAAAAGCGAAGCGAGCAACCGGACATTTTCTTCTTGTGAAATAGAATAGAATAGAATGCCTTAGGTGTCATTGCACTGCAGGTATACAACGAAATTGGGAACATAGCCACGCACCGCGCATCTGATCAGTCCTACCAGTCGGCGGATCTCCCTCTCGCAGTCTCTCTTGGTTCGGCTCAGCTCCTCCCGATGCTGGTGATGAGCCGATCGGAGCTCGGCCGCTCGGGACTGCCAGGCCTGCTGGGCCGCTGCCAGGGCTTCTTCCGCGCTCCTGGTGGAGGCGACACCGCTCGGTCTCCCGACACCGCCGCGTCTCCTCCACCTCCGCCAGCAAAGCGCCCCCCCTCCTCACCTGAGCAGACATTGCGCCACACCTGGCCGTTGAGACCGCAACGGAGCGCCGCGACGCTTACTGGGGACAAGCTACACAATACGGTAGCGGCCGCATCGAAGCCCGACGTGGCGTGCGGATAGTCAGACACGGATAGAGCGGATCACCTTGTCCATGGAGCCGTCCCTCAGGCTGAGGACCAAGGCATTCAGTCGCTGGATCTCTCCATCTTTGATTTTGATCACTCTCATCAGCTCCATTTCATGCTGCCGCAGTAATGTCTCCCTGGTAATGGCTAACTCTTTCTGCTTCTCCTCATGGAGTTTGCTTTTGAGTTCCGTCATGGCGGCGGTGGCACGGTGGTGCTCCGCCCGCAGGTCCTGACTTCTCTCTCTCTCCAGACAGCTGACCTGACATGACTTAGACTTAGACTTAGACAAACTTTATTGTCATCTTGTCTGCACATGGTGCATACAAAACGAAATTCCGTTGCATACGTCTTACAACAAAGTAGTGATATTGCAGTTGAATAGAAGTAACATACCCTATGAAAATATATATATATACATATATACTATATATATATATATATATATATATATTAAAAATAAGTATAAAGTGCAGCAGTGATAATTATGCAATAGTGCAAGTAGGCAAAACAGTATTCAAGAGTGTGCAGAGGAATGCTAAACCATGTATTAAACTTCTATTTAAAGGGTTTATACAAGTTCAGTAAAGTTGGTAGTGCGAGATAGTGCAAGATAGAGGTCCGTAGTGTCATAAAGTACAGTTCTGTGAATGTGTGATGCAGAGTTCAGTTTAGAGCTCAACAGTTCTAGTGTTCAACAGTCTGATGACAGCAGGGAAAAAGCTGTTGCAGAACCTGGTGGACCTGCAGCGGATGCTGCAAACCTCTTCCCAGAGGGCAGCAGGGAGAACAGTCCATGGTGGGGGTGTGATGGGTCATTGATGATGTTACGGGCACGGGACATGCAGCGCTGAGATGAAATGTCCTGAATGGAGGGAAGAGGAGCCCCTATGATCCTCTCTGCTGTCCTCACCACTCTCCTCACGTTCTTCCAATCGGAGGCGGTGCAGCCTCCACACCACACAGAGAGACAGCTTGTCAGAATGCTCTCTATGGTGCTCCTGTAGAACGTCCTCATGATGGGTGGGGGCAGGTGGGCTCTCCTCATCCTCCGCAGGAAGTACAAGCGCTTCTGTGCCCTCTTGACCAGTGCCGTAGTGTTCATAGTCCAGGTGAGGTCTTCTGTGATGTGGACCCCCAGGAATTTGGTGGTGCTGACCACCTCCACAGCTGAGCTGTTGATGATCAGTGGAGCGTGGTGAGGCTGTTTTTTCCTGAAGTCGACGATGATCTCCTTCATCTTCTCCTCATTCAGGATCAGGCTGTTTTCTCTGCACCAGCCCACCAGCTGCTCCACCTCCTCTCTGTAGTCCAGGTCGTTGTTGTCTCTGATGAGCCCCACCACCGTTGTGTCGTCTGCTGACTTCACGATGTGATTGGTGGTGAACCTGAGGACGCAGTCGTGTGTCATCAGGGTGCACAGCAGGGGGCTCAGGACGCAGCCCTGAAGGGAGCCTGTGCTGAGGGTGATGACATCAGAGGTGTTCTGTCCGACCCGGACTGACTGAGGTCTGTTGGTGAGGAAGTCTAGCAGCCAGTTGCGAAGGGGGGTGTTGAAGCCCAGGTGTTCCAATTTTCCTACCAGATGCTGTGGGATGATGGTGTTAAACGCTGAGCTGAAGTCCAGGAACAGCCTCCGCACATGGGTGTTCTTCTCCTCCAGGTGAGCCAGGCTCAGGTGAAGAACGGAGGAGATGGCGTCCTGAGTGGAGCGGTTTTGCCGGTCGGCAAACTGGAACGGGTCAAATAATAGGGGGAGTCTGGAAACGATGTGACCTTTAAGCAGCCTTTCGAAGCACTTCATCATAACCGGAGTCAGTGCAACAGGCCGGTAATCATTAAATGAGGTGATTTGAGGTTTCTTCGGCACCGGAATGATGGAGGCAGTCTTAAAGCACGCCGGCACTGTGGCTTGGCCCAGCGAGGTGTTAAAAATGTCTGTGATGACCCCAGCCAGATGACTTGCACATTCCCTGAACACACGCCCAGGAATGTTGTCGGGGCCAGGGGCCTTACAGGGGTTGACTCTCCTCAGGGTCTTCAACACATCGGCGGAGTCAAGGCAGAGTACCTCCTCTTCCTGATGGGGGACAGTTTTAACTGCTGGAGTGCCGTTTAGTGCCTCGAACCTCCCAAAGAAGTTATTTAGACCATTTAGAAAGTCAGCATCAACTACACCCACCGGGGGGGGGGAGGGTGAGTTGTAGTCTGTAATCGCCCGTATGCCTTGCCACATACTCCTGATGTTTTTGACGTCGTGGAAACGATCCTGAAATTTTCGACTGCGGTCTCGCTTCGCTATCCTGATGGCACGGTTCAAGTTGGCTCTCGCTGTCCTCAGTGTCTCCTTGTCGCCAGACTTGAAGGCAGAGTTCCGCGCTCGTAGCGTTTGACGTACCTCCTCAGTCATCCAGGGTCGTTGGTTGCCCCGGGTGATGATATTCTTAGTGGTGCTGACGTCCTCGGTGCATTTGTTGATGTAGGCTGACACAGTCATGGCACACGCATGTCTAATCTACATCGGGAAAACTGGGAGGGAGGGAGGCAGGCAGGGAGGCAGGCAGGGAGGCAGGCAGGGAGGCAGGCAGTGTCTGTCTGTTGAGGTTTTCACCTTGTTCTTCTCCTGCTGAAGTTCTAACTGGACGTCCATCAGTTTGGTTCTCAGCTCGTCATTGGCGGCCTGAAGGGCGTCCGTTCGCTCCGCCTTGGCCCGCCCTGCCGGAGCTCGTTTGGACATCTCTTACTCGAGTCTCGCCCGGTCGTCAGTCAGAGATCACAACATTTGTACCTGGAGAGCACAAACGCAGCGCTGTTTTCCACTGGCTTCGAACTTCAACTTCAATCGGTACCGTAACTTACAACATCATAAACATAGAACTAGCTTGACTTATTCATTGAATAAATGCATTTGGTTCTTCAAAACTGCATCACGCAACATAGCGTGACCGAGACGGCCGTTATCCACCTGCGTGAAGTTATTTGGTGAAATGAATGAGATGTTTAAGACACCATCGTTCTGTCTCTATGTAGATGAAGGTAAATAATCGATTGCTGAAGGTCCAAAGGTGTTGTGATAAACAAATAAACATATTAGTGATTAGTGACATATTTGTGATAAACATATTAGGCAGGATAATCACATATGTTAACGTGACTGCCCACACTGTATTTATTTATGGTTATTTGTTAAATCGAGTACTGTTAGACATGAAATAGGAAGTGTTTAACATAAATGGAAGACGAAAGGGGTACTCACCATTGTAGCTCCTGCTGGTCAATGATACGAGCCTCTTCTTGCAGTGGAAAACATACAGCCAACAAACACCGTGGAACCTAAAGGAATGAAATTAAACATTAACATTTCGCAACGCAAACTACACAAACGTAAATCTTTTTAAACACAATGAGTTGTACTTACCGTGTACGCTCTAGACGGTCCACTTGCAAGCGGAAAATAAAGATATTTCTGTTGATAATCGTCGTGTTTGTATCCGGTGTCTCGCTCAAGGCCATTGCGCCCACAGATTTGAATTTTGGCGAGAGTTCAGCCTATTGACGTCATTTCCGCGGTGTAATACCCGCATATCTGAAACGGCAAAGTTAAGAGTAGAGTTAAATAAAGTTTTTAGTCAACGCAATAATTTACAACCGTTGACCAGTCGAAATAATCGTCGAAATTTGGCGTCTGTGGCTGGAAGCAGACGCCGAGTTCGACATTCCTCCCAAACGCCACACTCCCTTGCTTTTCAGGGCTAAAAAAAAACAGTTGTAATTACCTTGTACGCTCTAGACGGTCAAGTTGCAAGCTGAAAACAAAAATATTTGCCTTGTTAGTCATCGTGTTACTAACAGCTGTGTCTTGTTTGCCAGAACTGCCGCTTTCCTACTTCCTGTTGCAAGCCACGCCCACGGATTATAATTTTGCCGTGAGTTCCGCCTATTGACGTCATGTCCGCGTCACATGACTGCGACGTAATATTATCTAAAACTGTTTGTGCGGTATTGTGTTGTTCTGTGCGGTATTGTGTTATTCTGTGCGGCGTCGTGTTGTTCTGTGCGGCGTCGTGTTGTTAGTGCGACGTCGTGTTGTTCAGTGCGGCATGGTGTTGTTCAGTGCGGCATGGTGTTGTTCAGTGCGGCATGGTGTTGTTCAGTGCGGCATAATGTTGTTCAGTGCGGCATAATGTTGTTCAGTGCGGCATGGTGTTGTTCAGTGCGGCATGGTGTTGTTCAGTGCGGCATGGTGTTGTTCAGTGCGGCATAATGTTGTTCAGTGCGCCATAATGTTGTTCAGTGCGGCATGGTGTTGTTCAGTGCGGGATGGTGTTGTTCAGTGCAGGATGGTGTTGTTCAGTGCGGCACGGTGTTGTTCAATGCGGCATGGTGTTGTTCAGTGCGGGATGGTGTTGTTCAGTGCGGCATGGTGTTGTTCAGTGCGGCATAATGTTGTTCAGTGCGGCATGGTGTTGTTCAGTGCGGCATGGTGTTGTTCAGTGCGGCATGGTGTTGTTCAGTGCGGCATGGTGTTGTTCAGTGCGGAATGGTGTTGTTCAGTGCGGCATGGTGTTGTTCAGTCCGGGATGGTGTTGTTCAATGCGGGATCGTGTTGTTCAGTGCGGGGTGGTGTTGTTCAGTGCGGGATGGTGTTGTTCAGTGCGGCATGGTGTTGTTCAATGCGGCATGGTGTTGTTCAGTGCGGGATGGTGTTGTTCATTGCGGCATGGTGTTGTTCAGTGCGGCATGGTGTTGTTCAGTGCGGCATGGTGTTGTTCAGTGCGGCATGGTGTTGTTCAGTGCGGCATAATGTTGTTCAGTGCGGCATGGTGTTGTTCAGTGTGGAAAGGTGTTGTTCAGTGCAGGATGGTGTTGTTCAGTGCGGCATGGTGTTGTTCAATGCAGGATCGTGTTGTTCAGTGCAGCATAATGTTGTTCAGTGCAGCATGGTGATGTTCAGTGCGGCATGGTGTTGTTCAATGCGGCATGGTGTTGTTCACTGCGGGATGGTGTTGTTCAATGCGGGATCGTGTTGTTCAGTGCGGCATAATGTTGTTCAGTGCAGCATGGTGTTGTTCAGTGCGGCATGGTGTTGTTCAGTGCGACATAATGTTGTTTAGTGCGGCATAATGTTGTTCAGTGCGGCATAATGTTGTTCAGTGCGGCATGGTGTTGTTCAGTGCGGCATGGTGTTGTTCAGTGCGGCATGGTGTTGTTCAGTGCAGGATGGTGTTGTTCAGTGCGGCATGGTGTTGTTCAATGCGGCATGGTGTTGTTCAGTGCGGGATGGTGTTGTTCAGTGCAGGATGGTGTTGTTCAGTGCGGCATGGTGTTGTTCAGTGCGGAATGGTGTTGTTCAGTGCAGGATGGTGTTGTTCAATGCGGGATCGTGTTGTTCAGTGCGGCATGGTGTTGTTCAGTGCGGCATGGTGTTGTTCAGTGCGGCATAATGTTGTTCAGTGCGGCATGGTGTTGTTCAGTGCGGCATGGTGTTGTTCAGTGCGGCATGGTGTTGTTCAGTGCGGCATGGTGTTGTTCAGTGCGGCATAATGTTGTCCAGTGCGCCATAATGTTGTTCAGTGCGGCATGGTGTTGTTTAGTGCGGGATGGTGTTGTTCAGTGCAGGATGGTGTTGTTCAGTGCGGCATGGTGTTGTTCAATGCGGCATGGTGTTGTTCAGTGCGGGATGGTGTTGTTCAGTGCGGCATGGTGTTGTTCAGTGCGGCGTAATGTTGTTCAGTGCGGCATGGTGTTGTTCAGTGCGGCATGGTGTTGTTCAGTGCGGCATGGTGTTGTTCAGTGCGGCATGGTGTTGTTCAGTGCGGAATGGTGTTGTTCAGTGCGGCATGGTGTTGTTCAGTGCGGGATGGTGTTGTTCAATGCGGGATCGTGTTGTTCAGTGCGGGGTGGTGTTGTTCAGTGCAGGATGGTGTTGTTCAGTGCAGGATGGTGTTGTTCAGTGCGGCATGGTGTTGTTCAATGCAGGATCGTGTTGTTCAGTGCAGCATAATGTTGTTCAGTGCAGCATGGTGTTGTTCAGTGCGGCATGGTGTTGTTCAATGCGGCATGGTGTTGTTCAGTGCGGGATGGTGTTGTTCAGTGCGGCATGGTGTTTTTCAGTGCGGCATAATGTTGTTCAGTGCGGCATGGTGTTGTTCAGTGCGGCATGGTGTTGTTCAGTGCAGGATGGTGTTGTTCAGTGCGGCATGGTGTTGTTCAATGCAGGATCGTGTTGTTCAGTGCAGCATAATGTTGTTCAGTGCAGCATGGTGTTGTTCAGTGCGGCATGGTGTTGTTCAATGCGGCATGGTGTTGTTCACTGCGGGATGGTGTTGTTCAATGCGGGATCGTGTTGTTCAGTGCGGCATAATGTTGTTCAGTGCAGCATGGTGTTGTTCAGTGCGGCATGGTGTTGTTCAGTGCGACATAATGTTGTTTAGTGCGGCATAATGTTGTTCAGTGCGGCATAATGTTGTTCAGTGCGGCATGGTGTTGTTCAGTGCGGCATGGTGTTGTTCAGTGCGGCATGGTGTTGTTCAGTGCAGGATGGTGTTGTTCAGTGCGGCATGGTGTTGTTTAATGCGGCATGGTGTTGTTCAGTGCGGGATGGTGTTGTTCAGTGCAGGATGGTGTCGTTCAGTGCGGCATGGTGTTGTTCAGTGCGGAATGGTGTTGTTCAGTGCGGCATGGTGTTGTTCAGTGCGGCATGGTGTTGTTCAGTGCAGGATGGTGTTGTTCAATGCGGGATCGTGTTGTTCAGTGCGGCATGGTGTTGTTCAGTGCGGCATGGTGTTGTTCAGTGCGGCATAATGTTGTTCAGTGCGGCATGGTGTTGTTCAGTGCGGCATGGTGTTGTTCAGTGCGGCATGGTGTTGTTCAGTGCGGCATGGTGTTGTTCAGTGCGGCATAATGTTGTCCAGTGCGCCATAATGTTGTTCAGTGCGGCATGGTGTTGTTTAGTGCGGGATGGTGTTGTTCAGTGCAGGATGGTGTTGTTCAGTGCGGCATGGTGTTGTTCAATGCGGCATGGTGTTGTTCAGTGCGGGATGGTGTTGTTCAGTGCGGCATGGTGTTGTTCAGTGCGGCATAATGTTGTTCAGTGCGGCATGGTGTTGTTCAGTGCGGCATGGTGTTGTTCAGTGCGGCATGGTGTTGTTCAGTGCGGCATGGTGTTGTTCAGTGCGGAATGGTGTTGTTCAGTGCGGCATGGTGTTGTTCAGTGCGGGATGGTGTTCAATGCGGGATCGTGTTGTTCAGTGCGGGGTGGTGTTGTTCAGTGCAGGATGGTGTTGTTCAGTGCAGGATGGTGTTGTTCAGTGCGGCATGGTGTTGTTCAATGCAGGATCGTGTTGTTCAGTGCAGCATAATGTTGTTCAGTGCAGCATGGTGTTGTTCAGTGCGGCATGGTGTTGTTCAATGCGGCATGGTGTTGTTCAGTGCGGGATGGTGTTGTTCAGTGCGGCATGGTGTTTTTCAGTGCGGCATAATGTTGTTCAGTGCGGCATGGTGTTGTTCAGTGCGGCATGGTGTTGTTCAGTGCGACATAATGTTGTTCAGTGCGGCATAATGTTGTTCAGTGCGGCATGGTGTTGTTCAGTGCGGCATGGTGTTGTTCAGTGCGGCATGGTGTTGTTCAGTGCGGCATGGTGTTGTTCAGTGCAGGATGGTGTTGTTCAGTGCAGGATGGTGTTGTTCAATGCGGCATGGTGTTGTTCAGTGCGGGATGGTGTTGTTCAGTGCAGGATGGTGTTGTTCAGTGCGGCATGGTGTTGTTCAGTGCGGAATGGTGTTGTTCAGTGCGGCATGGTGTTGTTCAGTGCGGCATGGTGTTGTTCAGTGCAGGATGGTGTTGTTCAATGCGGGATGGTGTTGTTCAGTGCGGGATGGTGTTGTTCAGTGCAGGATGGTGTTGTTCAGTGCGGCATGGTGTTGTTTAATGCGGCATGGTGTTGTTCAGTGCAGGATGGTGTTGTTCAGTGCGGCATGGTGTTGTTCAATGCGGCATGGTGTTGTTCAATGCGGCATGGTGTTGTTCAGTGCGGCATGGTGTTGTTCAGTGCGGCATGGTGTTGTTCAGTGCAGCGTAATGTTGTTCAGTGCGGCATGGTGTTGTTCAGTGCGGAATGGTTTTGTTCAGTGCGGCATGGTGTTGTTCAGTGCAGGATGGTGTTGTTCAGTGCGGCATGGTGTTGCTCAGTGCGGCATGGTGTTGTTCAGTGCGGGATGGTGTTGTTCATTGCGGCATGGTGTTGTTCAGTGCGGCATGGTGTTGTTCAGTGCGGCATGGTGTTGTTCAGTGCGGCATAATGTTGTTCAGTGCGCCATAATGTTGTTCAGTGCGGCATGGTGTTGTTCAGTGCGGGATGGTGTTGTTCAGTGCAGGATGGTGTTGTTCAGTGCGGCATGGTGTTGTTCAGTGCGGCATGGTGTTGTTCAGTGCGGCATAATGTTGTTCAGTGCGGCATAATGTTGTTCAGTGCGGGATGGTGTTGTTCATTGCGGCATGGTGTTGTTCAGTGCGGCATGGTGTTGTTCAGTGCGGCATGGTGTTGTTCAGTGCGGGATGGTGTTGTTCAGTGCAGGATGGTGTTGTTCAGTGCGGCATGGTGTTGTTCAGTGCGGCATGGTGTTGTTCATTTCGGCATAATGTTGTTCAGTGCGGCATAATGTTGTTTAGTGCGGCATGGTGTTGTTCAGTGCGGGATGGTGTTGTTCAGTGCGTTATAATGTTGTTCAGTGCGGCATGGTGTTGTTCAGTGCGGCATGGTGTTGTTCAGTGCGGCATGGTGTTGTTCAGTGCGGCATAATGTTGTTCAGTGCGGCATAATGTTGTTCAGTGCGGCATGGTGTTGTTCAGTGCGGGATGGTGTTGTTCAGTGCGGGATGGTGTTGTTCAGTGCGGCATGGTGTTTAATGCGGAATGGTGTTGTTCAGTGCAGGATGGTGTTGTTCAGTGCGGCATGGTGTTGTTCAGTGCGGCATAATGTTGTTCAGTGCGGCATGGTGTTGTTCAGTGCGGCATGGTGTTGTTCAGTGCGGCATGGTGTTGTTCAGTGCGGCATAATGTTGTTCAGTGCGGCATGGTGTTGTTCAGTGCGGCATGGTGTTGTTCAGTGCGGCATAATGTTCAGTGCGGCATAATGTTGTTCAGTGCGGCATGGTGTTGTTCAGTGCGGGATGGTGTTGTTCAGTGCAGGATGGTGTTGTTCAGTGCGGCATGGTGTTCAGTGCGGGATGGTGTCTTTCAGTGCGGCATGGTGTCGTTCAGTGCGGCATGGTGTCTTTCAGTGCGGCATGGTGTCGTTCAGTGAGGCATGGTGTTGTTCAGTGCGGCATGGTGTTGTTTAGTGCGGCATGGTGTTGTTCAGTGCGGGATGGTGTTGTTCAGTGTGGCATGGTGTTCAGTGCGGCATGGTGTTGTTCAGTGCGGTATCGTGTTGTTCAGTGCGGTATCGTGTTTCTCAGTGCGGTATCGTGTTGTTCAGTGCAGTATCGTTGTGTTGTTCGTATTGTGTTTAACACTTAGCCTCTAACACTTAGCCTCTAACACTTAGCCTCTAGCATCTAGAAGGTAAATAAATAGGAAGGAAGGACTCACCGGTGACGTCTTCGCCCACGTCCAAGCGTTGTACTTTGTATTTTCATCCTTCTGACAGTGGAAAACATAGCCAACAAACACCGTGGAACCTAAACGAATGAAAGAAAACTATCATTTGGCCACAACCAACATTCACAGATACAACACAATGTGACGTGCGGGGTTGAGGTTAAAGGTTGAGTGAAGGGCCCTCGTTTTAAACTACTTTTTTGAAAAGGATTGGGAACAAGTAAGACGTATTTAATTTATTTAATGGGAAGTAGTAAGAGCTATTGAATTTAATCTATGTATTATATTCTATTGTATTGTATTCTGTTGTATTCTTTTGGATTGTATTCACACTAACCCCACTAAAACTTCAGCCCACAAAAACTCGCCTCTGGCGCCTAGCCTCTGGCACTTAGCCTCTAACACTTAGCCTTTAACACTTAGCCTTTAACACTTAGCCTTTAACACTTAGCCTAGAAGGTGAATAAATAGGGTTAAAGGTTGAGTGAAGGGACCTCGTTTTAAACTACTTTTTTGTAAAGGAGTGGGAACAAGTAAGACGTATTTAATTTATTTAATGGGAAGTAGTAAGACTTATTAAATTTATTTAATCTACTTTTCTTCCCAGGCAAAATTTGATGTGCTGCAATTCCAAATTTCCAAAGTGAATGAAGGAATGAAGTCCTTTAAATTATGATTTTGTATAAATACTAGGCATTAACACAAAATCGACGGCACAAAATGGGCAGACTTTACTTGTTTGAAAAGGACTGGTTACAAGACAGACTTTTTTAATTTATTTAATGGGAAGAAGACTTATTTAGTTTAATTGATCTATTTTTGTTCCCTGGCAAAATTCGATTTGCTGCAATTCCAAATTTCCAAAGTGAATGAAGGAAAGAAGTCGTTTAAATTATGATTTTGTTTAAATACTAGGCATAGACACAAAATCTACGGCACAAAATGGGCAGACTTTACTTGTTTGAAGAGGACTGGTTACAAGACAGACTTTTCTGATTTATTTAATGGGAAGAAGACTTATTTAGTTTATTTAATCTATTTTTGTTCCCTGGCAAAATTGGATTTGCTGAAATTGTATTTTGCCAAATCTTGCCTTGAGACCTGATAGGAAGTATTAAACGCTTAGTTAAATCAATACAAGTTGGTAATAAGAGCGAGTAATGTTGGTTGAACCGATGAATGAAGGTTGAAAGCAATTTAAATTATGACTTTGTATAAATACTAGATATTAACAGAACATCTACTGCGCGAAATGGGCAGAGTTTACTTGTTTGAGAAGGAGTGGCTTATTCAAAACTAAGATTTATTTAATCTGTTTGTTCCCAGGCAAAATTGGATGTGATGCAATTCCAAATTTCACCACATGATGGTGCCCAATTTTGACTTCATAGGACATATTAAACACTTAGCTTGTTATTATGTTCAAGGTAATCAGATTTGTTTATTATTCTAATGGCCTCTTCAAAACTATTCTGGATTACTACTTTGGATCTATTCTACATTACTTGGCAACAACATACTCTGTAACAGATTAGGCAGTATAATCATATCTGTTAACTTGAGAGTGCCCACACTCAATCTACTTATCGTGATGTGTTAAATCAATTACTGTTAGACATTATTTGTCTGATAATCTACCAAATCTTTGAATTGAAGAATTTGTGATTTAATTAATAGCTTGTTGTTATGTTAAGGGTAATCAGACTTGTATATAATTCTAACGGCCTTCTTTTGAAAACTATTCTGAATTACAACTTTGGATCTTATATTACTTTGCAACAATCTACTCCGTGACAGATTAGGCAGTATAATCACATATGTTAACTTCAGTGCCCACACTGTATTTATTTATGGTTATTTGTTAAATCAAGTACTGTTAGACATGAAATAGGAAGTGTTTAACATAAATGTTATGGCTACTCACCATTGTAGCTCGCTCCTGGTCAATGATACGAGCCTCTTCTTGCAGTGGAAAACTTGCAGCCAACAAACACCGTGGAACCTAAAGGAATGAAATTAAACATTAACATTTCGCCTCGACCAATTTTCACACGTACAACGCAACGCGGCTACACTTCTGCTATTACAAACGTAAATCTCCTTAAACACAATGAGTGTTACTTACCGTGTACGCTCTAGACGGTCCAGTTGCAAGCAGAAAATAAAGATATTTCTGTTGATAATCGTCGCTGCTCAGTGGCTCACGGCCATCGCGCCAACAGATTTGAATTTTGGCGGAGGTTCGGGCAATTACGTCATATCCACGGCACATGACTGCGACGTAATACCCGCTTATCTGAAACGGCAGTTAAAAGTAGAGTTACATCAAGTTTTCTTGGAACCTAAACGAATGAAAGAAAACTATCATTTGGCCACAACCAACATTCACAGATACAACACAACGTGCGGGGTTGGGGTTAAAGATTGAGTGAAGGGCCCTCGTTTTAAACTACTGTTTTGAAAAGGAGTGGGAACAAGTAAGACGTATTTAATTTATTTAATGGGAAGTAGTAAGACTTATTAAATTTATTTAATCTACTTTTCTTCCCAGGCAAAATTTGATGTGCTGCAATTCCAAATTTCCAAAGTGAATGAAGGAATGAAGTCCTTTAAATTATGATTTTGTATAAATACTAGGCATTAACACAAAATCGACGGCACAAAATGGGCAGACTTTACTTGTTTGAAAAGGACTGGTTACAAGACAGACTTTTTTAATTTATTTAATGGGAAGAAGACTTATTTAGTTTAATTGATCTATTTTTGTTCCCTGCCAAAATTCGATTTGCTGCAATTCCAAATTTCCAAAGTGAATGAAGGAAAGAAGTCGTTTAAATTATGATTTTGTTTAAATACTAGGCATAGACACAAAATCTACGGCACAAAATGGGCAGACTTTACTTGTTTGAAGAGGACTGGTTACAAGACAGACTTTTCTGATTTATTTAATGGGAAGAGGACTTATTTAGTTTATTTAATCTATTTTTGTTCCCTGGCAAAATTGGATTTGCTGAAATTGTATTTTGCCAAATCTCGATTTGAGACCTGATAGGAAGTATTAAACGCTTAGTTAAATCAATACAAGTTGGTAATAAGAGCGAGTAATGTTGGTTGAACCGATGAATGAAGGTTGAAAGCAATTTAAATTATGACTTTGTATAAATACTAGATATTAACAGAACATCTACTGCGCAAAATGGGCAGAGTTTACTTCTTTGAGAAGGAGTGGCTTATTCAAAACTAAGATTTATGTAATCTGTTTGTTCCCAGGCAAAATTGGATGTGATGCAATTCCAAATTTCACCACATGATGGTGCCCAATTTTGACTTCATAGGACATATTAAACACTTAGCTTGTTATTATGTTCAAGGTAATCAGATTTGTTTATCATTCTAATGGCCTCTTCAAAACTATTCTGGATTACTACTTTGGATCTATTCTACATTACTTGGCAACAACATACTCTGTAACAGATTAGGCAGTATAATCACATATGTTAACTTGAGAGTGCCCACACTCAATCTACTTATCGTGATGTGTTAAATCAATTACTGTTAGACATTATTTGTCTGATAATCTACCAAATCTTTGAATTGAAGAATTTGTGATTTAATTAATAGCTTGTTCAGGGTAATCAGACTTGTATATAATTCTAATGGCCTTCTTTTGAAAACTATTCTGAATTACAACTTTGGATCTTATATTACTTTGCAACAATCTACTCCGTGACAGATTAGGCAGTATAATCACATATGTTAACTTCAGTGCCCACACTGTATTTATTTATGGTTATTTGTTAAATCAAGTACTGTTAGACATGAAATAGGAAGTGTTTAACATAAATGTTATGGCTACTCACCATTGTAGCTCGCTCCTGGTCAATGATACGAGCCTCTTCTTGCAGTGGAAAACTTGCAGCCAACAAACACCGTGGAACCTAAAGGAATGAAATTAAACATTAACATTTCGCCTCGACCAATTTTCACACGTACAACGCAACGCGGCTACACTTCTGCTATTACAAACGTAAATCTCCTTAAACACAATGAGTGTTACTTACCGTGTACGCTCTAGACGGTCCAGTTGCAAGCAGAAAATAAAGATATTTCTGTTGATAATCGTCGCTGCTCAGTGGCTCACGGCCATCGCGCCAACAGATTTGAATTTTGGCGGAGGTTCGGGCAATTACGTCATATCCGCGGCATTTGACTGCGACGTAATACCCGCTTATCTGAAACGGCAGTTAAAAGTAGAGTTACATCAAGTTTTCTTGGAACCTAAACGAATGAAAGAAAACTATCATTTGGCCACAACCAACATTCACAGATACAACACAACGTGCGGGGTTGAGGTTAAAGATTGAGTGAAGGGCCCTCGTTTTAAACTACTGTTTTGAAAAGGAGTGGGAACAAGTAAGACGTATTTAATTTATTTAATGGGAAGTAGTAAGACTTATTAAATTTATTTAATCTACTTTTCTTCCCAGGCAAAATTTGATGTGCTGCAATTCCAAATTTCCAAAGTGAATGAAGGAATGAAGTCCTTTAAATTATGATTTTGTATAAATACTAGGCATTAACACAAAATCGACGGCACAAAATGGGCAGACTTTACTTGTTTGAAAAGGACTGGTTACAAGACAGACTTTTTTAATTTATTTAATGGGAAGAAGACTTATTTAGTTTAATTGATCTATTTTTGTTCCCTGCCAAAATTCGATTTGCTGCAATTCCAAATTTCCAAAGTGAATGAAGGAAAGAAGTCGTTTAAATTATGATTTTGTTTAAATACTAGGCATAGACACAAAATCTACGGCACAAAATGGGCAGACTTTACTTGTTTGAAGAGGACTGGTTACAAGACAGACTTTTCTGATTTATTTAATGGGAAGAGGACTTATTTAGTTTATTTAATCTATTTTTGTTCCCTGGCAAAATTGGATTTGCTGAAATTGTATTTTGCCAAATCTCGATTTGAGACCTGATAGGAAGTATTAAACGCTTAGTTAAATCAATACAAGTTGGTAAGAAGAGCGAGTAATGTTGGTTGAACCGATGAATGAAGGTTGAAAGCAATTTAAATTATGACTTTGTATAAATACTAGATATTAACAGAACATCTACTGCGCAAAATGGGCAGAGTTTACTTGTTTGAGAAGGAGTGGCTTATTCAAAACTAAGATTTATGTAATCTGTTTGTTCCCAGGCAAAATTGGATGTGATGCAATTCCAAATTTCACCACATGATGGTGCCCAATTTTGACTTCATAGGACATATTAAACACTTAGCTTGTTATTATGTTCAAGGTAATCAGATTTGTTTATCATTCTAATGGCCTCTTCAAAACTATTCTGGATTACTACTTTGGATCTATTCTACATTACTTGGCAACAACATACTCTGTAACAGATTAGGCAGTATAATCACATAGGTTAACTTGAGAGTGCCCACACTCAATCTACTTATCGTGATGTGTTAAATCAATTACTGTTAGACATTATTTGTCTGATAATCTACCAAATCTTTGAATTGAAGAATTTGTGATTTAATTAATAGCTTGTTCGGGGTAATCAGACTTGTATATAATTCTAATGGCCTTCTTTTGAAAACTATTCTGAATTACAACTTTGGATCTTATATTACTTTGCAACAATCTACTCGGTGACAGATTAGGCAGTATAATCACATATGTTAACTTCAGTGCCCACACTGTATTTATTTATGGTTATTTGTTAAATCAAGTACTGTTAGACATGAAATAGGAAGTGTTTAACATAAATGTTATGGCTACTCACCATTGTAGCTCGCTCCTGGTCAATGATATGAGCCTCTTCTTGCAGTGGAAAACTTGCAGCCAACAAACACCGTGGAACCTAAAGGAATGAAATTAAACATTAACATTTCGCCCGGACCAACATTCACACGTACAACGCAACGCGGCTACACTTCTGCTATTACAAACGTAAATCTCCTTAAACACAACGAGTGTTACTTACCGTGTACGCTCTAGGCAAAATTGGATGTGATGCAATTCCAAATCTATCTGAAACGGCAGTTAAAAGTAGAGTTACATCAAGTTTTCTTTTTTAATCAACACAATCATTTACAACCGTTGACCAGAAAGAATCGTCGAAATTCGACGTCCCCCACAAACGCCACGCTCACTCGCTTTTCAGGGCAACAAAAGTACTTCTTTTAAAACCGATGAGTTGTACTTACCGTGTACGCTCTGGACGGTCCAGTTGCAAGCAGAAAATAAAAATATTTCTCTTGTTAGTCGTATGTTACCATCCGCTGTGTCTTTGTCAACATCGCCGCCATTTTCCTACTTCCTGCTGCGAGCCACGCCCACGGATTTAAATTTGGGCGGAAGCTCTTTCCATTGGCGTCGTTTTCGCGTATAGCAAATCCGATTGGTTGGGAAGGGGGCACGGTTATGCAGCCGAGGAGTCCTGTGATCGGTGGGATGTAAAGTAGGCGTCGACGTCACGTCCGCGTCACGTGACCACGACGTGGCAGACGTCAAATAGCAACCGCTGTTTTGTTTAGTAGACTTACAGTTGTTATGCATTGACATAATGGCGCACACACCAAATAGATTTAAATAAATTAAATAATTCTTCTGCCCACTCTCTTTTAAACAAGTTAACTCTCCCCGCGGATTTGAATTCCGGCGAAAGTTACGCCCATCGACGTCACGTAATGTCAACGACCACGACGTGGCAGATGTCATATAGCAACCGCTGTTTTGTTTAGTAGATTTACAGTTGTTATGCATTGGCATAATGGTGTGCACTCAAAATAGATTTAAATAAATTAAATATTTCTTCTGCCTACTCCCTTTTAAACAAGTTAACTCTGCCCACGTCCATTGACGTCTTGTCTGCGTCACGTGACCACGACGTAGCGACGTCATATAGTAACCGCTGTTTTGACCAGTAGACTTAGTTATTATGCGTTGACATAATGGCGCACTGGTTAGCATGGCCACCTCTTAAGCATGATGATGCGGGTTCGACGCCTGATCAATGTTAGCATGGAGTGAGCTGAAGTGCATGGCGCTGAAGATTTGAATCTTTGAAATGCGCTGAGGTCTGACATATCAGGCAGAATGGTTTGCCATCACGTTCAACAAAAAATAGAAACTTTCCCACTCTGATTAAAACGTCCTGTGTTCATCTACGTATTTTTGTTTTGCTGTGCATCTTTTCCCTGCCATTTCGAGAGCCCAATTGACACTCATAGTTTAAAGAAATGTGTTTGCCCATCCTACTTTGTGGAATTTCACCACATGCGCTTTTGACCAAAATACCAAATTGAACTCAAGTGAAGCCAACACGCACAACCCCCCCCCCCCCCCCACACACACACACACACACACACACAAATGTTGATATGAACATAAAAGAGCCGCATGCGGTTCGGGAGTTGCGGCTTGGCCAAACCTGTACTATACAACTTTATTTGTATAAAATTTTCACAACAGCTGTCACACAAACAAAGCGGGAAAAACCGAAGACGTGCGTGTTCCGCCCACGCTGGATTTATTTGCACCTTTGAAAAGACACCGTATTGCCGCAGATGTGGCAAAGAGTACTTTTGGGCATCTGAGACGGAAGGATGTCCAAAGCATCACGTCACCTGCTCTGGTAGGCATGGTGGTGGGACGTTGAGGTCAACCGCTTTGGGGTTGGCTGACTCTTTGATCGCAGGATGCCACACACTTGAAGACAGAAGCAGAAAAGCAGAGCTAAATGCAAAATGTACTCACCGGTGACTCCAATTTTTTTCCCCCCTGAAGAAACAGCTGGACGGGTGGCCCCGGCTGGCCAGTGGGACTCTTGTTATTCTGACCCTTTTTAGTGCGCGTTTGGGGCAACAACCGTTTTTTGTGGCGCTCTCTTCTGGTTCAAAAGTGCCCTGCATGTGAATTTGCTTTTCCTGCCTTCTGATTGGATGAGCGCCGGTGTGACGCGGTGCCTCTGTCACCGTGGCGGGGGGTATACGTTGGCATCGGAGCGTCTGCCAACGTCTGAGACCGGCTGGCAGTGTATCGGAGGTGTCGAGTGCGGTGCCGCTGGAGCTCACTCACCAGCTGGTGTTAGGGCCACAGAATGAAGGCCAAGGAGAAGAATAGAAAGAGAAACAGAAACTTCTCCTCCAATTGTTTGATTTGTCTCTTCTGAGCTTCGATGAATTCTTTCAGCTCTTTGTTCCTCTAGGACGGACAAATGGAAAGTGGCATTCAAAAGCCAGTAAGCGTGCAAGTAAGTGCCGGGCTGGCTTTGGGCCCTTACCTGTTGCGCGCTGTGCAGCAGATCCATTCTCTCTTGGAGGATGCAAGCGTCGCGCTCCCTCAACTCGCACATCAGGGCTCGCTTCCATTGGTCCACGGCGCTCCTAAGCTCTTCTCTCTGATCCGCCGTCAGCACGTCATTCACGCCAGCGTGGCTGGCTTTTTCGCCGTCCGTGGCGGGGCAGTCCCGCTGCGGTAGCGCCTCGTACAACATGGCCTCCAGCTCCAGGATCCTCTGGGCCGCAATCCTCGTCCATCAGTGGTCCGGCGGGAGATTTGAGGGCGGCTTACCTTATGAGCCTGGTCCATGGAACACTTCCTGAAGTCCAACTCTTCATCCAGGTAGCCCTTCTGCTTGCAGAACATATCCTAGCACAGCTCAAGGTCAGAATTGTTGGGGCACATTGCCGGAGTTCCCCTTGGCTGATGTCGCGTGTCTGTCTACCTTCTCACTTTCAATGTCCAACATCTTCTGTTGAAGTGCTGACTTGGTCACTTTGATGTATTCTAACCACTGAGGAAAGGCTGCTGTCACATAAGCAGAATGCGAGAGCGTGCGTGGACGTGCGCGTTACCTTCTCGGCTAGGGTGAGAAGGGTCCTGGCGTGAATCACGACCACCTGCTCCTCGTTGGTGAGATTCTGCAAGAGCCCAAAGGCACAGCGTCAACAAGCTTCTTTCAGCGCAAAGCCTTCCAAAAGTCACATTTGAGCCGCCGAGTCTCGTGGAGTGCGAACATAAGGAGTTCGACATACACTTACGGCGTTATAGCCCAGGATGTCCAGCTTCTTCATCAGATCACTGATGACGATGTCCGGGGGAAAGGCGCAAGGAGCAATGTAAGGTGTTCTGGGACCTCGGGTTAAGGTTAGGGTTGCGAGGGACGCCTTACGTACGCTCACGCCCTCGGCCTCGCAGTAGATCTGCAAAGGGCTGAGGCCGTCTGGGAAACGGACTTGCAGAAACTTCAAGACGGGGGAGCGCCACTCCCTCTCCTGAAAGGCAGAGGCATGCATCCGTCCGTCCGTCCGTCCGTCCGTCCGTCACATCTCTGGCCTCAACACGCTTGTGCGAGTCTTCCCACCTCCAGCTCCAGGATGCGGAACTCAAGCAGTTCGTTTTGGTCTCGGATATCCTGGATGTGCTCTTTCAGACGCGCTTCTTCCGCCTCCATCCGCCTGACCTGAAAAAAGACAGTCAGACCTCATCTGCGGGGCTTCCCGACAGGTGTGACGCCAAGCGACTCCGCCCAGCGCCTTTCTTTCCGTCACCTTTTCGGCCAACTGCTGATTGCTCTGACGCAGCAGCTGCTTCTCCTCCACCCACTTGACATTCTAGAAGAGACAAACGCGTGGACAGCTTTGGAATGTTGTGTCATTTTCATCCACAAATTCTTTGGTTGACTGGAAAATGACATTTGCTTTTCTCCGCATTTTCCCAGCCACGTTCGGGGGGGGGGGGGGGGGGGGGTTGGTCCAGTAATGCCAGACGGATGACTGACTGAAGAATGTAGCTATTTTGTCTGAGAAAAAGGTGTGCTCATTGATGAGCTTACCTGTCCTTGTTGCTTCAGCGCTGACTCCAGATCTGCTACTCTGCTTTGATAGTGACCCATTTCTACCATCAGCTTTTCTCTGGTCTGAAAGGAGGAGGAGGGAGGCTCCTCCTCCTCCTTTCAGACCAGAGAACACCCGAGGCTGGGTGAGAACGGGGAGGCTGCGACCCGGCCGGGGGTTGCGGGAAGGGGCGCCACCTTGATCTCCTTCTCGGCGTCGTAGTCCCCTTTCGCTGGTCTGGGCTAGCAGAGCGTAGGCTCGTTGCAGCGCTTGATATTCTTGCGTCAGCTGGCGGTAGCGAAGCTCCGCCTCTTCATGCACACACCAATGCAACACAGCACTAGTACCAGAATCAGTCAGACCGGCGACAAAGCACCCGCGACGCAAAGACGAGTCCGATTCCAGGCTGAAGAGGAATGTTTGGTGCCAATACGCTGGCAGAAATGGCGGGCTACCTCTTCGGGTTCCGTGTCGGGGGTTCTGTCGGTGTGAAAAGACAAGGACGATCCGTCCGAGTCCACCAACACGTCTTCGTCGTAGCCGTAAAATGTTTCGATGACCTGCGGGCGCGGAAGCAAACATCTCTCTGAACAAACTGAAGCGACACCTCACGATGAATCGACGAGAGGAACGATAGCGAGAAAAAGGCCATTTCATCTTGCGCAACACCAAGCAGCCGCAAACAAACAGACTCACCTTGCAGGACCTCACGCTTTGTTCCTCCTCAGAGATTCTCGACGTCGGTATCGTAGCAGCAAATCTCTCTCCTGTCGACACAAATAATCCGCCTTTGAGATTCTTTGGATGCAAAGGGAACGAACGGCTCCGGCGCAGAAACAAACGCGACTCACAATGACATTTCTGACATGAGCTCCTGTCTCCAGAGCCTGAAAAACACGTCACCGGCGATGATTGGAGGGACGCTCGTCTTTTCCAAAAGTGACAACTACAGGGTGTGTCAGGGTTTTCCAGATTATCTTTATCGTATCATTGTGTTGCTTTGACTTTGACTGCGACCTGTAATAAATAATATTATTTATCCCTTATTTATCCCTATCGCTTATCCCTTCCTACACAAAGTCGTAAAACACCCCTTGCTATGTTTTGACTAGAGGTCAAGGGCTTCCTCTATTCAATCCACTCTTACACCCACCCTGTTTCTCTTAATTAAAATGCTCGTGCAGGAGCCGAGAGTCAGACTTCATTCGTACAACGGATGGACTCTCCACCTGCAGGTGTCCAAAAGAACTTACTTGTCTCCCGTGTGGTTCTTGCAAAATAAGTTGGAGCGAGCGCAACTCTAACAGGGTGCATTTTGCCACTAGCTGCCTACGGACAATGACGCCGCGCTCGCGGCTCATGGTTGACGGGCTGAGCAGCCGGGCAAGTCCGTCGTTTTCAGCGCACAGCGAGTGGCAAAGGCGCTGACAAAACGGGAGCTTTGAGCTGCTGAAAACGGCAAAACAAGTCTAAAGCGTGTTCAAACGCGTGCGCACAATGCTCCTGCTTGAAAGGTCGGAATTTAAGGGGCCGATTTTTTGGATGGCGGCCGCCGGCCAAGCTTTGGACGGAAAAGGTTTCCTGGCGACAGCGAGCGAGCGCGGCGCTGCCGTACGTGCACCGAGTCGCCTGCCTGAAGACCTTGGACAAGTCGTCGATGATGTGCCGCTGCTCCACAACTTGAAGGAACTCCATTTCACCGTCCTGCTGGCCGCAACCGCGGTCCAGGTCATTGAGCGAACTAGGCCTTCTCTGTGGAACACAAATGCAGTGGACTCTGTTGGCACGCCGCCGTTGTCCGCGTCGACTTACCAAGCTTGCCATCTCCTCGTTCTCCTGGGTGACAAAGCGCACTTTGTTTTCAAGGCGACACAGCACCAGCGAGAGTTCTTCATTCTTCCTGCTCAGGCGTTTGTTTTTGTACAGGAGTGGCAGAAACTGGCTTTCTGTTTCTCTCAGTCGCTTTAGCTGCAAGCATGAAGTGCGGGATGTGAAAGACGCACAACACGCGGGCCAGAACGTATCCATTCCTTTTGCATCGGTTTGAACGGAATCGTGGCTTTGGCTCCCAATAAAAGACATCTACCAGGCAACCGACTCGCCGCGCCGCTCAACTAATAAGCAAGCGCAATGGGTGCCTCGCTGGATGGCGCGCATCAAACGTAGCGCAAACCTTCAAGCGTGCCGTCAATAAATTACCAGTTCATTGCGCTCTTCAGAAAGCAGGGCGTTTCGATCCTCCAGTTTCCTGATGACTGCGCTGAGCTCAGCGATTTTCAGATGAAACCGTCGCGTGTCCCGATCCTCCTGAGACTGAAAACGCCCCGCAACACACACACACAAGCACTCGTTCAAAGTTCAAAACTGTTTTTGTGCTACCTTCCTCCAGCAACGAACTAAGTCATGCGTACTGCAAGTGTGTGATGAGGTGGCTTACGCAATGAAGAGGATTGCTAGTAGCGGCGTTGACCCCACTTCCAGGGTAGTTTAGGCCCGCCCTTTGGGAATCCCTCAGGGCAGCGATCTGCTGCTCGGCAGCCTGAGTCTGCAGCTGAAGGCGGTGGACGTGGCCGGCCCCAGGGCTTCATCCAAAACACTAACCGCTCTGTCTTTCAGCTTGATCTCATCCGTCTGGATGTACAAACGGGGAGCGCTCAGGCAGGCGGGCAAACTCATTTGCCAGAATTGTGACAAAAACAAAGAGAGCAACCGGCCAATTTTTTTCTGGAATCGACTAGAACACCTTTGCTGTGACAAAAGCGAAGCGAGCAACCGGACATTTTCTTCTTGTGAAATAGAATAGAATAGAATGCTTTAGGTGTCATTGCACTGCAGGTATACAACGAAATTGGGAACATAGCCACGCACCGCGCATCTGATCAGTCCTACCAGTCGGCGGATCTCCCTCTCGCAGTCTCTCTTGGTTCGGCTCAGCTCCTCCCGATGCTGGTGATGAGCCGATCGGAGCTCGGCCGCTCGGGACTGCCAGGCCTGCTGGGCCGCTGCCAGGGCTTCTTCCGCGCTCCTGGTGGAGGCGACACCGCTCGGTCTCCCGACACCGCCGCGTCTCCTCCACCTCCGCCAGCAAAGCGCCCCCCCTCCTCACCTGAGCAGACATTGCGCCACACCGGGCCGTTGAGACCGCAACGGAGCGCCGCGACGCTTACTGGGGACAAGCTACACAATACGGTAGCGGCCGCATCGAAGCCCGACGTGGCGTGCGGATAGTCAGACACGGATAGAGCGGATCACCTTGTCCATGGAGCCGTCCCTCAGGCTGAGGACCAAGGCATTCAGTCGCTGGATCTCTCCATCTTTGATTTTGATCACTCTCATCAGCTCCATTTCATGCTGCCGCAGTAATGTCTCCCTGGTAATGGCTAACTCTTTCTGCTTCTCCTCATGGAGTTTGCTTTTGAGTTCCGTCATGGCGGCGGTGGCACGGTGGTGCTCCGCCCGCAGGTCCTGACTTCTCTCTCTCTCCAGACAGCTGACCTGACATGACTTAGACTTAGACTTAGACAAACTTTATTGTCATCTTGTCTGCACATGGTGCATACAAAACGAAATTCCGTTGCATACGTCTTACAACAAAGTAGTGATATTGCAGTTGAATAGAAGTAACATACCCTATGAAAATATATATATATATACATATATACTATATATATATATATATATATATATATTAAAAATAAGTATAAAGTGCAGCAGTGATAATTATGCAATAGTGCAAGTAGGCAAAACAGTATTCAAGAGTGTGCAGAGGAATGCTAAACCATGTATTAAACTTCTATTTAAAGGGTTTATACAAGTTCAGTAAAGTTGGTAGTGCGAGATAGTGCAAGATAGAGGTCCGTAGTGTCATAAAGTACAGTTCTGTGAATGTGTGATGCAGAGTTCAGTTTAGAGCTCAACAGTTCTAGTGTTCAACAGTCTGATGACAGCAGGGAAAAAGCTGTTGCAGAACCTGGTGGACCTGCAGCGGATGCTGCAAACCTCTTCCCAGAGGGCAGCAGGGAGAACAGTCCATGGTGGGGGTGTGATGGGTCATTGATGATGTTACGGGCACGGGACATGCAGCGCTGAGATGAAATGTCCTGAATGGAGGGAAGAGGAGCCCCTATGATCCTCTCTGCTGTCCTCACCACTCTCCTCACGTTCTTCCAATCGGAGGCGGTGCAGCCTCCACACCACACAGAGAGACAGCTTGTCAGAATGCTCTCTATGGTGCTCCTGTAGAACGTCCTCATGATGGGTGGGGGCAGGTGGGCTCTCCTCATCCTCCGCAGGAAGTACAAGCGCTTCTGTGCCCTCTTGACCAGTGCCGTAGTGTTCATAGTCCAGGTGAGGTCTTCTGTGATGTGGACCCCCAGGAATTTGGTGGTGCTGACCACCTCCACAGCTGAGCTGTTGATGATCAGTGGAGCGTGGTGAGGCTGTTTTTTCCTGAAGTCGACGATGATCTCCTTCATCTTCTCCTCATTCAGGATCAGGCTGTTTTCTCTGCACCAGCCCACCAGCTGCTCCACCTCCTCTCTGTAGTCCAGGTCGTTGTTGTCTCTGATGAGCCCCACCACCGTTGTGTCGTCTGCTGACTTCACGATGTGATTGGTGGTGAACCTGAGGACGCAGTCGTGTGTCATCAGGGTGCACAGCAGGGGGCTCAGGACGCAGCCCTGAAGGGAGCCTGTGCTGAGGGTGATGACATCAGAGGTGTTCTGTCCGACCCGGACTGACTGAGGTCTGTTGGTGAGGAAGTCTAGCAGCCAGTTGCGAAGGGGGGTGTTGAAGCCCAGGTGTTCCAATTTTCCTACCAGATGCTGTGGGATGATGGTGTTAAACGCTGAGCTGAAGTCCAGGAACAGCCTCCGCACATGGGTGTTCTTCTCCTCCAGGTGAGCCAGGCTCAGGTGAAGAACGGAGGAGATGGCGTCCTGAGTGGAGCGGTTTTGCCGGTCGGCAAACTGGAACGGGTCAAATAATAGGGGGAGTCTGGAAACGATGTGACCTTTAAGCAGCCTTTCGAAGCACTTCATCATAACCGGAGTCAGTGCAACAGGCCGGTAATCATTAAATGAGGTGATTTGAGGTTTCTTCGGCACCGGAATGATGGAGGCAGTCTTAAAGCACGCCGGCACTGTGGCTTGGCCCAGCGAGGTGTTAAAAATGTCTGTGATGACCCCAGCCAGATGACTTGCACATTCCCTGAACACACGCCCAGGAATGTTGTCGGGGCCAGGGGCCTTACAGGGGTTGACTCTCCTCAGGGTCTTCAACACATCGGCGGAGTCAAGGCAGAGTACCTCCTCTTCCTGATGGGGGACAGTTTTAACTGCTGGAGTGCCGTTTAGTGCCTCGAACCTCCCAAAGAAGTTATTTAGACCATTTAGAAAGTCAGCATCAACTACACCCACCGGGGGGGGGGGAGGGTGAGTTGTAGTCTGTAATCGCCCGTATGCCTTGCCACATACTCCTGATGTTTTTGACGTCGTGGAAACGATCCTGAAATTTTCGACTGCGGTCTCGCTTCGCTATCCTGATGGCACGGTTCAAGTTGGCTCTCGCTGTCCTCAGTGTCTCCTTGTCGCCAGACTTGAAGGCAGAGTTCCGCGCTCGTAGCGTTTGACGTACCTCCTCAGTCATCCAGGGTCGTTGGTTGCTCCGGGTGATGATATTCTTAGTGGTGCTGACGTCCTCGGTGCATTTGTTGATGTAGGCTGACACAGTCATGGCACACGCATGTCTAATCTACATCGGGAAAACTGGGAGGGAGGGAGGCAGGCAGGGAGGCAGGCAGGCAGTGTCTGTCTGTTGAGGTTTTCACCTTGTTCTTCTCCTGCTGAAGTTCTAACTGGACGTCCATCAGTTTGGTTCTCAGCTCGTCATTGGCGGCCTGAAGGGCGTCCGTTCGCTCCGCCTTGGCCCGCCCTGCCGGAGCTCGTTTGGACATCTCTTACTCGAGTCTCGCCCGGTCGTCAGTCAGAGATCACAACATTTGTACCTGGAGAGCACAAACGCAGCGCTGTTTTCCACTGGCTTCGAACTCAACTTCAATCGGTACCGTAACTTACAACATCATAAACATAGAACTAGCTTGACTTATTCATTGAATAAATGCATTTGGTTCTTCAAAACTGCATCACGCAACATAGCGTGACCGAGACGGCCGTTATCCACCTGCGTGAAGTTATTTGGTGAAATGAATGAGATGTTTAAGACACCATCGTTCTGTCTCTATGTAGATGAAGGTAAATAATCAATTGCTGAAGGTCCAAAGGTGTTGTGATAAACAAATAAACATATTAGTGATTAGTGACATATTTGTGATAAACATATTAGGCAGGATAATCACATATGTTAACGTGACTGCCCACACTGTATTTATTTATGGTTATTTGTTAAATCGAGTACTGTTAGACATGAAATAGGAAGTGTTTAACATAAATGGAAGACGAAAGGGGTACTCACCATTGTAGCTCCTGCTGGTCAATGATACGAGCCTCTTCTTGCAGTGGAAAACATACAGCCAACAAACACCGTGGAACCTAAAGGAATGAAATTAAACATTAACATTTAGCCTCAACCAACATTCACAGATACAACGCAACGCAAACTACACAAACGTAAATCTTTTTAAACACAATGAGTTGTACTTACCGTGTACGCTCTAGACGGTCCACTTGCAAGCGGAAAATAAAGATATTTCTGTTGATAATCGTCGTGTTTGTATCCGGTGTCTCGCTCAAGGCCATTGCGCCCACAGATTTGAATTTTGGCGAGAGTTCAGCCTATTGACGTCATTTCCGCGGTGTAATACCCGCATATCTGAAACGGCAAAGTTAAGAGTAGAGTTAAATAAAGTTTTTAGTCAACGCAATAATTTACAACCGTTGACCAGTCGAAATAATCGTCGAAATTTGGCGTCTGTGGCTGGAAGCAGACGCCGAGTTCGACATTCCTCCCAAACGCCACACTCCCTCGCTTTTCAGGGCTAAAAAAAAACAGTTGTAATTACCTTGTACGCTCTAGACGGTCAAGTTGCAAGCTGAAAACAAAAATATTTGCCTTGTTAGTCATCGTGTTACTAACAGCTGTGTCTTGTTTGCCAGAACTGCCGCTTTCCTACTTCCTGTTGCAAGCCACGCCCACGGATTATAATTTTGCCGTGAGTTCCGCCTATTGACGTCATGTCCGCGTCACATGACTGCGACGTAATATTATCTAAAACTGTTTGTGCGGTATTGTGTTGTTCTGTGCGGTATTGTGTTATTCTGTGCGGCGTCGTGTTGTTCTGTGCGGCGTCGTGTTGTTCAGTGCGACGTCGTGTTGTTCAGTGCGGCATGGTGTTGTTCAGTGCGGCATGGTGTTGTTCAGTGCGGCATGGTGTTGTTCAGTGCGGCATAATGTTGTTCAGTGCGGCATAGTGTTGTTCAGTGCGGCATGGTGTTGTTCAGTGCGGCATGGTGTTGTTCAGTGCGGCATGGTGTTGTTCAGTGCGGCATAATGTTGTTCAGTGCGGCATGGTGTTGTTCAGTGCGGGATGGTGTTGTTCAGTGCAGGATGGTGTTGTTCAGTGCGGCATGGTGTTGTTCAATGCGGCATGGTGTTGTTCAGTGCGGGATGGTGTTGTTCAGTGCGGCATGGTGTTGTTCAGTGCGGCATAATGTTGTTCAGTGCGGCATGGTGTTGTTCAGTGCGGCATGGTGTTGTTCAGTGCGGCATGGTGTTGTTCAGTGCGGCATGGTGTTGTTCAGTGCGGAATGGTGTTGTTCAGTGCGGCATGGTGTTGTTCAGTCCGGGATGGTGTTGTTCAATGCGGGATCGTGTTGTTCAGTGCGGGGTGGTGTTGTTCAGTGCGGGATGGTGTTGTTCAGTGCGGCATGGTGTTGTTCAATGCGGCATGGTGTTGTTCAGTGCGGGATGGTGTTGTTCATTGCGGCATGGTGTTGTTCAGTGCGGCATGGTGTTGTTCAGTGCGGCATGGTGTTGTTCAGTGCGGCATGGTGTTGTTCAGTGCGGCATAATGTTGTTCAGTGCGGCATGGTGTTGTTCAGTGTGGAAAGGTGTTGTTCAGTGCAGGATGGTGTTGTTCAGTGCGGCATGGTGTTGTTCAATGCAGGATCGTGTTGTTCAGTGCAGCATAATGTTGTTCAGTGCAGCATGGTGTTGTTCAGTGCGGCATGGTGTTGTTCAATGCGGCATGGTGTTGTTCACTGCGGGATGGTGTTGTTCAATGCGGGATCGTGTTGTTCAGTGCGGCATAATGTTGTTCAGTGCAGCATGGTGTTGTTCAGTGCGGCATGGTGTTGTTCAGTGCGACATAATGTTGTTTAGTGCGGCATAATGTTGTTCAGTGCGGCATAATGTTGTTCAGTGCGGCATGGTGTTGTTCAGTGCGGCATGGTGTTGTTCAGTGCGGCATGGTGTTGTTCAGTGCAGGATGGTGTTGTTCAGTGCGGCATGGTGTTGTTCAATGCGGCATGGTGTTGTTCAGTGCGGGATGGTGTTGTTCAGTGCAGGATGGTGTTGTTCAGTGCGGCATGGTGTTGTTCAGTGCGGAATGGTGTTGTTCAGTGCGGCATGGTGTTGTTCAGTGCGGCATGGTGTTGTTCAGTGCAGGATGGTGTTGTTCAATGCGGGATCGTGTTGTTCAGTGCGGCATGGTGTTGTTCAGTGCGGCATGGTGTTGTTCAGTGCGGCATAATGTTGTTCAGTGCGGCATGGTGTTGTTCAGTGCGGCATGGTGTTGTTCAGTGCGGCATGGTGTTGTTCAGTGCGGCATGGTGTTGTTCAATGCGGCATGGTGTTGTTCAGTGCGGGATGGTGTTGTTCAGTGCGGCATAATGTTGTTCAGTGCGGCATAATGTTGTTCAGTGCGGCATGGTGTTGTTCAGTGCGGCATGGTGTTGTTCAGTGCGGCATGGTGTTGTTCAGTGCGGCATGGTGTTGTTCAGTGCGGAATGGTGTTGTTCAGTGCGGCATGGTGTTGTTCAGTGCGGGATGGTGTTGTTCAATGCGGGATCGTGTTGTTCAGTGCGGGGTGGTGTTGTTCAGTGCAGGATGGTGTTGTTCAGTGCAGGATGGTGTTGTTCAGTGCGGCATGGTGTTGTTCAATGCAGGATCGTGTTGTTCAGTGCAGCATAATGTTGTTCAGTGCAGCATGGTGTTGTTCAGTGCGGCATGGTGTTGTTCAATGCGGCATGGTGTTGTTCAGTGCGGGATGGTGTTGTTCAGTGCGGCATGGTGTTTTTCAGTGCGGCATAATGTTGTTCAGTGCGGCATGGTGTTGTTCAGTGCGGCATGGTGTTGTTCAGTGGAGGATGGTGTTGTTCAGTGCGGCATGGTGTTGTTCAATGCAGGATCGTGTTGTTCAGTGCAGCATAATGTTGTTCAGTGCAGCATGGTGTTGTTCAGTGCGGCATGGTGTTGTTCACTGCGGCATGGTGTTGTTCACTGCGGGATGGTGTTGTTCAATGCGGGATCGTGTTGTTCAGTGCGGCATAATGTTGTTCAGTGCAGCATGGTGTTGTTCAGTGCGGCATGGTGTTGTTCAGTGCGACATAATGTTGTTTAGTGCGGCATAATGTTGTTCAGTGCGGCATAATGTTGTTCAGTGCGGCATGGTGTTGTTCAGTGCGGCATGGTGTTGTTCAGTGCGGCATGGTGTTGTTCAGTGCAGGATGGTGTTGTTCAGTGCGGCATGGTGTTGTTTAATGCGGCATGGTGTTGTTCAGTGCGGGATGGTGTTGTTCAGTGCAGGATGGTGTCGTTCAGTGCGGCATGGTGTTGTTCAGTGCGGAATGGTGTTGTTCAGTGCGGCATGGTGTTGTTCAGTGCGGCATGGTGTTGTTCAGTGCAGGATGGTGTTGTTCAGTGCGGGATCGTGTTGTTCAGTGCGGCATGGTGTTGTTCAGTGCGGCATGGTGTTGTTCAGTGCGGCATAATGTTGTTCAGTGCGGCATGGTGTTGTTCAGTGCGGCATGGTGTTGTTCAGTGCGGCATGGTGTTGTTCAGTGCGGCATGGTGTTGTCCAGTGCGCCATAATGTTGTTCAGTGCGGCATGGTGTTGTTTAGTGCGGGATGGTGTTGTTCAGTGCAGGATGGTGTTGTTCAGTGCGGCATGGTGTTGTTCAGTGCGGCATGGTGTTGTTCAATGCGGCATGGTGTTGTTCAGTGCGGGATGGTGTTGTTCAGTGCGGCATGGTGTTGTTCAGTGCGGCATAATGTTGTTCAGTGCGGCATGGTGTTGTTCAGTGCGGCATGGTGTTGTTCAGTGCGGCATGGTGTTGTTCAGTGCGGCATGGTGTTGTTCAGTGCGGAATGGTGTTGTTCAGTGCGGCATGGTGTTGTTCAGTGCGGGATGGTGTTGTTCAATGCGGGATCGTGTTGTTCAGTGCGGGGTGGTGTTGTTCAGTGCAGGATGGTGTTGTTCAGTGCAGGATGGTGTTGTTCAGTGCGGCATGGTGTTGTTCAATGCAGGATCGTGTTGTTCAGTGCAGCATAATGTTGTTCAGTGCAGCATGGTGTTGTTCAGTGCGGCATGGTGTTGTTCAATGCGGCATGGTGTTGTTCAGTGCGGGATGGTGTTGTTCAGTGCGGCATGGTGTTTTTCAGTGCGGCATAATGTTGTTCAGTGCGGCATGGTGTTGTTCAGTGCGGCATGGTGTTGTTCAGTGGAGGATGGTGTTGTTCAGTGCGGCATGGTGTTGTTCAATGCAGGATCGTGTTGTTCAGTGCAGCATAATGTTGTTCAGTGCAGCATGGTGTTGTTCAGTGCGGCATGGTGTTGTTCACTGCGGCATGGTGTTGTTCACTGCGGGATGGTGTTGTTCAATGCGGGATCGTGTTGTTCAGTGCGGCATAATGTTGTTCAGTGCAGCATGGTGTTGTTCAGTGCGGCATGGTGTTGTTCAGTGCGACATAATGTTGTTTAGTGCGGCATAATGTTGTTCAGTGCGGCATAATGTTGTTCAGTGCGGCATGGTGTTGTTCAGTGCGGCATGGTGTTGTTCAGTGCGGCATGGTGTTGTTCAGTGCAGGATGGTGTTGTTCAGTGCGGCATGGTGTTGTTCAATGCGGCATGGTGTTGTTCAGTGCGGGATGGTGTTGTTCAGTGCAGGATGGTGTCGTTCAGTGCGGCATGGTGTTGTTCAGTGCGGAATGGTGTTGTTCAGTGCGGCATGGTGTTGTTCAGTGCGGCATGGTGTTGTTCAGTGCAGGATGGTGTTGTTCAATGCGGGATCGTGTTGTTCAGTGCGGCATGGTGTTGTTCAGTGCGGCATGGTGTTGTTCAGTGCGGCATAATGTTGTTCAGTGCGGCATGGTGTTGTTCAGTGCGGCATGGTGTTGTTCAGTGCGGCATGGTGTTGTTCAGTGCGGCATGGTGTTGTTCAGTGCGGCATAATGTTGTCCAGTGCGCCATAATGTTGTTCAGTGCGGCATGGTGTTGTTTAGTGCGGGATGGTGTTGTTCAGTGCAGGATGGTGTTGTTCAGTGCGGCATGGTGTTGTTCAATGCGGCATGGTGTTGTTCAGTGCGGGATGGTGTTGTTCAGTGCGGCATGGTGTTGTTCAGTGCGGCATAATGTTGTTCAGTGCGGCATGGTGTTGTTCAGTGCGGCATGGTGTTGTTCAGTGCGGCATGGTGTTGTTCAGTGCGGCATGGTGTTGTTCAGTGCGGAATGGTGTTGTTCAGTGCGGCATGGTGTTGTTCAGTGCGGGATGGTGTTCAATGCGGGATCGTGTTGTTCAGTGCGGGGTGGTGTTGTTCAGTGCAGGATGGTGTTGTTCAGTGCAGGATGGTGTTGTTCAGTGCGGCATGGTGTTGTTCAATGCAGGATCGTGTTGTTCAGTGCAGCATAATGTTGTTCAGTGCAGCATGGTGTTGTTCAGTGCGGCATGGTGTTGTTCAGTGCGGCATGGTGTTGTTCAGTGCGGCGTAATGTTGTTCAGTGCGGCATGGTGTTGTTCAGTGCGGAATGGTGTTGTTCAGTGCGGGATCGTGTTGTTCAGTGCAGGATGGTGTTGTTCAGTGCGGCATGGTGTTGCTCAGTGCGGCATGGTGTTGTTCAGTGCGGGATGGTGTTGTTCATTGCGGCATGGTGTTGTTCAGTGCGGCATGGTGTTGTTCAGTGCGGCATGGTGTTGTTCAGTGCGGCATAATGTTGTTCAGTGCGCCATAATGTTGTTCAGTGCGGCATGGTGTTGTTCAGTGCGGGATGGCTTTGTTCAGTGCAGGATGGTGTTGTTCAGTGCGGCATGGTGTTGTTCAGTGCGGCATGGTGTTGTTCATTTCGGCATAATGTTGTTCAGTGCGGCATAATGTTGTTTAGTGCGGCATGGTGTTGTTCAGTGCGGGATGGTGTTGTTCAGTGCGTTATAATGTTGTTCAGTGCGGCATGGTGTTGTTCAGTGCGGCATGGTGTTGTTCAGTGCGGCATGGTGTTGTTCAGTGCGGCATAATGTTGTTCAGTGCGGCATAATGTTGTTCAGTGCGGCATGGTGTTGTTCAGTGCGGGATGGTGTTGTTCAGTGCGGGATGGTGTTGTTCAGTGCGGCATGGTGTTCAATGCGGAATGGTGTTGTTCAGTGCAGGATGGTGTTGTTCAGTGCGGCATGGTGTTGTTCAGTGCGGCATAATGTTGTTCAGTGCGGCATGGTGTTGTTCAGTGCGGCATGGTGTTGTTCAGTGCGGCATGGTGTTGTTCAGTGCGGCATAATGTTGTTCAGTGCGGCATGGTGTTGTTCAGTGCGGCATGGTGTTGTTCAGTGCGGCATAATGTTCAGTGCGGCATAATGTTGTTCAGTGCGGCATGGTGTTGTTCAGTGCGGCATGGTGTTGTTCAGTGCGGGATGGTGTTGTTCAGTGCAGGATGGTGTTGTTCAGTGCGGCATGGTGTTCAGTGCGGGATGGTGTCTTTCAGTGCGGCATGGTGTCGTTCAGTGCGGCATGGTGTCTTTCAGTGCGGCATGGTGTCGTTCAGTGAGGCATGGTGTTGTTCAGTGCGGCATGGTGTTGTTTAGTGCGGCATGGTGTTGTTCAGTGCGGGATGGTGTTGTTCAGTGTGGCATGGTGTTCAGTGCGGCATGGTGTTGTTCAGTGCGGTATCGTGTTGTTCAGTGCGGTATCGTGTTTCTCAGTGCGGTATCGTGTTGTTCAGTGCAGTATCGTTGTGTTGTTCGTATTGTGTTTAACACTTAGCCTCTAACACTTAGCCTCTAACACTTAGCCTCTAGCATCTAGAAGGTAAATAAATAGGAAGGAAGGACTCACCGGTGACGTCTTCGCCCACGTCCAAGCGTTGTACTTTGTATTTTCATCCTTCTGACAGTGGAAAACATAGCCAACAAACACCGTGGAACCTAAACGAATGAAAGAAAACTATCATTTGGCCACAACCAACATTCACAGATACAACACAATGTGACGTGCGGGGTTGAGGTTAAAGGTTGAGTGAAGGGCCCTCGTTTTAAACTACTTTTTTGAAAAGGATTGGGAACAAGTAAGACGTATTTAATTTATTTAATGGGAAGTAGTAAGAGCTATTGAATTTAATCTATGTATTCTATTCTATTGTATTGTATTCTGTTGTATTCTTTTGGATTGTATTCACACTAACCCCACTAAAACTTCAGCCCACAAAAACTCGCCTCTGGCGCCTAGCCTCTGGCACTTAGCCTCTAACACTTAGCCTTTAACACTTAGCCTTTAACACTTAGCCTTTAACACTTAGCCTAGAAGGTGAATAAATAGGGTTAAAGGTTGAGTGAAGGGACCTCGTTTTAAACTACTTTTTTGTAAAGGAGTGGGAACAAGTAAGACGTATTTAATTTATTTAATGGGAAGTAGTAAGACTTATTAAATTTATTTAATCTACTTTTCTTCCCAGGCAAAATTTGATGTGCTGCAATTCCAAATTTCCAAAGTGAATGAAGGAATGAAGTCCTTTAAATTATGATTTTGTATAAATACTAGGCATTAACACAAAATCGACGGCACAAAATGGGCAGACTTTACTTGTTTGAAAAGGACTGGTTACAAGACAGACTTTTTTAATTTATTTAATGGGAAGAAGACTTATTTAGTTTAATTGATCTATTTTTGTTCCCTGGCAAAATTCGATTTGCTGCAATTCCAAATTTCCAAAGTGAATGAAGGAAAGAAGTCGTTTAAATTATGATTTTGTTTAAATACTAGGCATAGACACAAAATCTACGGCACAAAATGGGCAGACTTTACTTGTTTGAAGAGGACTGGTTACAAGACAGACTTTTCTGATTTATTTAATGGGAAGAAGACTTATTTAGTTTATTTAATCTATTTTTGTTCCCTGGCAAAATTGGATTTGCTGAAATTGTATTTTGCCAAATCTTGCCTTGAGACCTGATAGGAAGTATTAAACGCTTAGTTAAATCAATACAAGTTGGTAATAAGAGCGAGTAATGTTGGTTGAACCGATGAATGAAGGTTGAAAGCAATTTAAATTATGACTTTGTATAAATACTAGATATTAACAGAACATCTACTGCGCGAAATGGGCAGAGTTTACTTGTTTGAGAAGGAGTGGCTTATTCAAAACTAAGATTTATTTAATCTGTTTGTTCCCAGGCAAAATTGGATGTGATGCAATTCCAAATTTCACCACATGATGGTGCCCAATTTTGACTTCATAGGACATATTAAACACTTAGCTTGTTATTATGTTCAAGGTAATCAGATTTGTTTATTATTCTAATGGCCTCTTCAAAACTATTCTGGATTACTACTTTGGATCTATTCTACATTACTTGGCAACAACATACTCTGTAACAGATTAGGCAGTATAATCATATCTGTTAACTTGAGAGTGCCCACACTCAATCTACTTATCGTGATGTGTTAAATCAATTACTGTTAGACATTATTTGTCTGATAATCTACCAAATCTTTGAATTGAAGAATTTGTGATTTAATTAATAGCTTGTTGTTATGTTAAGGGTAATCAGACTTGTATATAATTCTAATGGCCTTCTTTTGAAAACTATTCTGAATTACAACTTTGGATCTTATATTACTTTGCAACAATCTACTCCGTGACAGATTAGGCAGTATAATCACATATGTTAACTTCAGTGCCCACACTGTATTTATTTATGGTTATTTGTTAAATCAAGTACTGTTAGACATGAAATAGGAAGTGTTTAACATAAATGTTATGGCTACTCACCATTGTAGCTCGCTCCTGGTCAATGATACGAGCCTCTTCTTGCAGTGGAAAACTTGCAGCCAACAAACACCGTGGAACCTAAAGGAATGAAATTAAACATTAACATTTCGCCTCGACCAATTTTCACACGTACAACGCAACGCGGCTACACTTCTGCTATTACAAACGTAAATCTCCTTAAACACAATGAGTGTTACTTACCGTGTACGCTCTAGACGGTCCAGTTGCAAGCAGAAAATAAAGATATTTCTGTTGATAATCGTCGCTGCTCAGTGGCTCACGGCCATCGCGCCAACAGATTTGAATTTTGGCGGAGGTTCGGGCAATTACGTCATATCCACGGCACATGACTGCGACGTAATACCCGCTTATCTGAAACGGCAGTTAAAAGTAGAGTTACATCAAGTTTTCTTGGAACCTAAACGAATGAAAGAAAACTATCATTTGGCCACAACCAACATTCACAGATACAACACAACGTGCGGGGTTGGGGTTAAAGATTGAGTGAAGGGCCCTCGTTTTAAACTACTGTTTTGAAAAGGAGTGGGAACAAGTAAGACGTATTTAATTTATTTAATGGGAAGTAGTAAGACTTATTAAATTTATTTAATCTACTTTTCTTCCCAGGCAAAATTTGATGTGCTGCAATTCCAAATTTCCAAAGTGAATGAAGGAATGAAGTCCTTTAAATTATGATTTTGTATAAATACTAGGCATTAACACAAAATCGACGGCACAAAATGGGCAGACTTTACTTGTTTGAAAAGGACTGGTTACAAGACAGACTTTTTTAATTTATTTAATGGGAAGAAGACTTATTTAGTTTAATTGATCTATTTTTGTTCCCTGCCAAAATTCGATTTGCTGCAATTCCAAATTTCCAAAGTGAATGAAGGAAAGAAGTCGTTTAAATTATGATTTTGTTTAAATACTAGGCATAGACACAAAATCTACGGCACAAAATGGGCAGACTTTACTTGTTTGAAGAGGACTGGTTACAAGACAGACTTTTCTGATTTATTTAATGGGAAGAGGACTTATTTAGTTTATTTAATCTATTTTTGTTCCCTGGCAAAATTGGATTTGCTGAAATTGTATTTTGCCAAATCTCGATTTGAGACCTGATAGGAAGTATTAAACGCTTAGTTAAATCAATACAAGTTGGTAAGAAGAGCGAGTAATGTTGGTTGAACCGATGAATGAAGGTTGAAAGCAATTTAAATTATGACTTTGTATAAATACTAGATATTAACAGAACATCTACTGCGCAAAATGGGCAGAGTTTACTTCTTTGAGAAGGAGTGGCTTATTCAAAACTAAGATTTATGTAATCTGTTTGTTCCCAGGCAAAATTGGATGTGATGCAATTCCAAATTTCACCACATGATGGTGCCCAATTTTGACTTCATAGGACATATTAAACACTTAGCTTGTTATTATGTTCAAGGTAATCAGATTTGTTTATCATTCTAATGGCCTCTTCAAAACTATTCTGGATTACTACTTTGGATCTATTCTACATTACTTGGCAACAACATACTCTGTAACAGATTAGGCAGTATAATCACATATGTTAACTTGAGAGTGCCCACACTCAATCTACTTATCGTGATGTGTTAAATCAATTACTGTTAGACATTATTTGTCTGATAATCTACCAAATCTTTGAATTGAAGAATTTGTGATTTAATTAATAGCTTGTTCAGGGTAATCAGACTTGTATATAATTCTAATGGCCTTCTTTTGAAAACTATTCTGAATTACAACTTTGGATCTTATATTACTTTGCAACAATCTACTCCGTGACAGATTAGGCAGTATAATCACATATGTTAACTTCAGTGCCCACACTGTATTTATTTATGGTTATTTGTTAAATCAAGTACTGTTAGACATGAAATAGGAAGTGTTTAACATAAATGTTATGGCTACTCACCATTGTAGCTCGCTCCTGGTCAATGATACGAGCCTCTTCTTGCAGTGGAAAACTTGCAGCCAACAAACACCGTGGAACCTAAAGGAATGAAATTAAACATTAACATTTCGCCTCGACCAATTTTCACACGTACAACGCAACGCGGCTACACTTCTGCTATTACAAACGTAAATCTCCTTAAACACAATGAGTGTTACTTACCGTGTACGCTCTAGACGGTCCAGTTGCAAGCAGAAAATAAAGATATTTCTGTTGATAATCGTCGCTGCTCAGTGGCTCACGGCCATCGCGCCAACAGATTTGAATTTTGGCGGAGGTTCGGGCAATTACGTCATATCCGCGGCATTTGACTGCGACGTAATACCCGCTTATCTGAAACGGCAGTTAAAAGTAGAGTTACATCAAGTTTTCTTGGAACCTAAACGAATGAAAGAAAACTATCATTTGGCCACAACCAACATTCACAGATACAACACAACGTGCGGGGTTGAGGTTAAAGATTGAGTGAAGGGCCCTCGTTTTAAACTACTGTTTTGAAAAGGAGTGGGAACAAGTAAGACGTATTTAATTTATTTAATGGGAAGTAGTAAGACTTATTAAATTTATTTAATCTACTTTTCTTCCCAGGCAAAATTTGATGTGCTGCAATTCCAAATTTCCAAAGTGAATGAAGGAATGAAGTCCTTTAAATTATGATTTTGTATAAATACTAGGCATTAACACAAAATCGACGGCACAAAATGGGCAGACTTTACTTGTTTGAAAAGGACTGGTTACAAGACAGACTTTTTTAATTTATTTAATGGGAAGAAGACTTATTTAGTTTAATTGATCTATTTTTGTTCCCTGCCAAAATTCGATTTGCTGCAATTCCAAATTTCCAAAGTGAATGAAGGAAAGAAGTCGTTTAAATTATGATTTTGTTTAAATACTAGGCATAGACACAAAATCTACGGCACAAAATGGGCAGACTTTACTTGTTTGAAGAGGACTGGTTACAAGACAGACTTTTCTGATTTATTTAATGGGAAGAGGACTTATTTAGTTTATTTAATCTATTTTTGTTCCCTGGCAAAATTGGATTTGCTGAAATTGTATTTTGCCAAATCTCGATTTGAGACCTGATAGGAAGTATTAAACGCTTAGTTAAATCAATACAAGTTGGTAAGAAGAGCGAGTAATGTTGGTTGAACCGATGAATGAAGGTTGAAAGCAATTTAAATTATGACTTTGTATAAATACTAGATATTAACAGAACATCTACTGCGCAAAATGGGCAGAGTTTACTTGTTTGAGAAGGAGTGGCTTATTCAAAACTAAGATTTATGTAATCTGTTTGTTCCCAGGCAAAATTGGATGTGATGCAATTCCAAATTTCACCACATGATGGTGCCCAATTTTGACTTCATAGGACATATTAAACACTTAGCTTGTTATTATGTTCAAGGTAATCAGATTTGTTTATCATTCTAATGGCCTCTTCAAAACTATTCTGGATTACTACTTTGGATCTATTCTACATTACTTGGCAACAACATACTCTGTAACAGATTAGGCAGTATAATCACATATGTTAACTTGAGAGTGCCCACACTCAATCTACTTATCGTGATGTGTTAAATCAATTACTGTTAGACATTACTTGTCTGATAATCTACCAAATCTTTGAATTGAAGAATTTGTGATTTAATTAATAGCTTGTTCGGGGTAATCAGACTTGTATATAATTCTAATGGCCTTCTTTTGAAAACTATTCTGAATTACAACTTTGGATCTTATATTACTTTGCAACAATCTACTCGGTGACAGATTAGGCAGTATAATCACATATGTTAACTTCAGTGCCCACACTGTATTTATTTATGGTTATTTGTTAAATCAAGTACTGTTAGACATGAAATAGGAAGTGTTTAACATAAATGTTATGGCTACTCACCATTGTAGCTCGCTCCTGGTCAATGATATGAGCCTCTTCTTGCAGTGGAAAACTTGCAGCCAACAAACACCGTGGAACCTAAAGGAATGAAATTAAACATTAACATTTCGCCCGGACCAACATTCACACGTACAACGCAACGCGGCTACACTTCTGCTATTACAAACGTAAATCTCCTTAAACACAACGAGTGTTACTTACCGTGTACGCTCTAGGCAAAATTGGATGTGATGCAATTCCAAATCTATCTGAAACGGCAGTTAAAAGTAGAGTTACATCAAGTTTTCTTTTTTAATCAACACAATCATTTACAACCGTTGACCAGAAAGAATCGTCGAAATTCGACGTCCCCCACAAACGCCACGTCACTCGCTTTTCAGGGCAACAAAAGTACTTCTTTTTAAAAACGATGAGTTGTACTTACCGTGTACGCTCTGGACGGTCCAGTTGCAAGCAGAAAATAAAAATATTTCTCTTGTTAGTCGTATGTTACCATCCGCTGTGTCTTTGTCAACATCGCCGCCATTTTCCTACTTCCTGCTGCGAGCCACGCCCACGGATTTAAATTTGGGCGGAAGCTCTTTCCATTGGCGTCGTTTTCGCGTATAGCAAATCCGATTGGTTGGGAAGGGGGCACGGTTATGCAGCCGAGGAGTCCTGTGATCGGTGGGATGTAAAGTAGGCGTCGACGTCACGTCCGCGTCACGTGACCACGACGTGGCAGACGTCAAATAGCAACCGCTGTTTTGTTTAGTAGACTTACAGTTGTTATGCATTGACATAATGGCGCACACACCAAATAGATTTAAATAAATTAAATAATTCTTCTGCCCACTCTCTTTTAAACAAGTTAACTCTCCCCGCGGATTTGAATTCCGGCGAAAGTTACGCCCATCGACGTCACGTATGTCACGTGACCACGACGTGGCAGATGTCATATAGCAACCGCTGTTTTGTTTAGTAGATTTACAGTTGTTATGCATTGGCATAATGGTGTGCACTCAAAATAGATTTAAATAAATTAAATATTTCTTCTGCCTACTCCCTTTTAAACAAGTTAACTCTGCCCACGTCCATTGACGTCTTGTCTGCGTCACGTGACCACGACGTAGCGACGTCATATAGTAACCGCTGTTTTGACCAGTAGACTTAGTTATTATGCGTTGACATAATGGCGCACTGGTTAGCATGGCCACCTCTTAAGCATGATGATGCGGGTTCGACGCCTGATCAATGTTAGCATGGAGTGAGCTGAAGTGCATGGCGCTGAAGATTTGAATCTTTGAAATGCGCTGAGGTCTGACATATCAGGCAGAATGGTTTGCCATCACGTTCAACAAAAAATAGAAACTTTCCCACTCTGATTAAAACGTCCTGTGTTCATCTACGTATTTTCGTTTTGCTGTGCATCTTTTCCCTGCCATTTCGAGAGCCCAATTGACACTCATAGTTTAAAGAAATGTGTTTGCCCATCCTACTTTGTGGAATTTCACCACATGCGCTTTTGACCAAAATACCAAATTGAACTCAAGTGAAGCCAACACGCACAACCCCCCCCCCCCCACACACACACACACACACAAATGTTGATATGAACATAAAAGAGCCGCATGCGGTTCGGGAGTTGCGGCTTGGCCAAACCTGTACTATACAACTTTATTTGTATAAAATTTTCACAACAGCTGTCACACAAACAAAGCGGGAAAAACCGAAGACGTGCGTGTTCCGCCCACGCTGGATTTATTTGCACCTTTGAAAAGACACCGTATTGCCGCAGATGTGGCAAAGAGTACTTTTGGGCATCTGAGACGGAAGGATGTCCAAAGCATCACGTCACCTGCTCTGGTAGGCATGGTGGTGGGACGTTGAGGTCAACCGCTTTGGGGTTGGCTGACTCTTTGATCGCAGGATGCCACACACTTGAAGACAGAAGCAGAAAAGCAGAGCTAAATGCAAAATGTACTCACCGGTGACTCCAATTTTTTTCCCCCCTGAAGAAACAGCTGGACGGGTGGCCCCGGCTGGCCAGTGGGACTCTTGTTATTCTGACCCTTTTTAGTGCGCGTTTGGGGCAACAACCGTTTTTTGTGGCGCTCTCTTCTGGTTCAAAAGTGCCCTGCATGTGAATTTGCTTTTCCTGCCTTCTGATTGGATGAGCGCCGGTGTGACGCGGTGCCTCTGTCACCGTGGCGGGGGGTATACGTTGGCATCGGAGCGTCTGCCAACGTCTGAGACCGGCTGGCAGTGTATCGGAGGTGTCGAGTGCGGTGCCGCTGGAGCTCACTCACCAGCTGGTGTTAGGGCCACAGAATGAAGGCCAAGGAGAAGAATAGAAAGAGAAACAGAAACTTCTCCTCCAATTGTTTGATTTGTCTCTTCTGAGCTTCGATGAATTCTTTCAGCTCTTTGTTCCTCTAGGACGGACAAATGGAAAGTGGCATTCAAAAGCCAGTAAGCGTGCAAGTAAGTGCCGGGCTGGCTTTGGGCCCTTACCTGTTGCGCGCTGTGCAGCAGATCCATTCTCTCTTGGAGGATGCAAGCGTCGCGCTCCCTCAACTCGCACATCAGGGCTCGCTTCCATTGGTCCACGGCGCTCCTAAGCTCTTCTCTCTGATCCGCCGTCAGCACGTCATTCACGCCAGCGTGGCTGGCTTTTTCGCCGTCCGTGGCGGGGCAGTCCCGCTGCGGTAGCGCCTCGTACAACATGGCCTCCAGCTCCAGGATCCTCTGGGCCGCAATCCTCGTCCATCAGTGGTCCGGCGGGAGATTTGAGGGCGGCTTACCTTATGAGCCTGGTCCATGGAACACTTCCTGAAGTCCAACTCTTCATCCAGGTAGCCCTTCTGCTTGCAGAACATATCCTAGCACAGCTCAAGGTCAGAATTGTTGGGGCACATTGCCGGAGTTCCCCTTGGCTGATGTCGCGTGTCTGTCTACCTTCTCACTTTCAATGTCCAACATCTTCTGTTGAAGTGCTGACTTGGTCACTTTGATGTATTCTAACCACTGAGGAAAGGCTGCTGTCACATAAGCAGAATGCGAGAGCGTGCGTGGACGTGCGCGTTACCTTCTCGGCTAGGGTGAGAAGGGTCCTGGCGTGAATCACGACCACCTGCTCCTCGTTGGTGAGATTCTGCAAGAGCCCAAAGGCACAGCGTCAACAAGCTTCTTTCAGCGCAAAGCCTTCCAAAAGTCACATTTGAGCCGCCGAGTCTCGTGGAGTGCGAACATAAGGAGTTCGACATACACTTACGGCGTTATAGCCCAGGATGTCCAGCTTCTTCATCAGATCACTGATGACGATGTCCGGGGGAAAGGCGCAAGGAGCAATGTAAGGTGTTCTGGGACCTCGGGTTAAGGTTAGGGTTGCGAGGGACGCCTTACGTACGCTCACGCCCTCGGCCTCGCAGTAGATCTGCAAAGGGCTGAGGCCGTCTGGGAAACGGACTTGCAGAAACTTCAAGACGGGGGAGCGCCACTCCCTCTCCTGAAAGGCAGAGGCATGCATCCGTCCGTCCGTCCGTCCGTCCGTCCGTCCGTCCGTCCGTCCGTCACATCTCTGGCCTCAACACGCTTGTGCGAGTCTTCCCACCTCCAGCTCCAGGATGCGGAACTCAAGCAGTTCGTTTTGGTCTCGGATATCCTGGATGTGCTCTTTCAGACGCGCTTCTTCCGCCTCCATCCGCCTGACCTGAAAAGACAGTCAGACCTCATCTGCGGGGCTTCCCGACAGGTGTGACGCCAAGCGACTCCGCCCAGCGCCTTTCTTTCCGTCACCTTTTCGGCCAACTGCTGATTGCTCTGACGCAGCAGCTGCTTCTCCTCCACCCACTTGACATTCTAGAAGAGACAAACGCGTGGACAGCTTTGGAATGTTGTGTCATTTTCATCCACAAATTCTTTGGTTGACTGGAAAATGACATTTGCTTTTCTCCGCATTTTCCCAGCCACGTTCGGGGGGGGGGGGGGGGGGGGGGGTTGGTCCAGTAATGCCAGACGGATGACTGACTGAAGAATGTAGCTATTTTGTCTGAGAAAAAGGTGTGCTCATTGATGAGCTTACCTGTCCTTGTTGCTTCAGCGCTGACTCCAGATCTGCTACTCTGCTTTGATAGTGACCCATTTCTACCATCAGCTTTTCTCTGGTCTGAAAGGAGGAGGAGGGAGGCTCCTCCTCCTCCTTTCAGACCAGAGAACACCCGAGGCTGGGTGAGAACGGGGAGGCTGCGACCCGGCCGGGGGTTGCGGGAAGGGGCGCCACCTTGATCTCCTTCTCGGCGTCGTAGTCCCCTTTCGCTGGTCTGGGCTAGCAGAGCGTAGGCTCGTTGCAGCGCTTGATATTCTTGCGTCAGCTGGCGGTAGCGAAGCTCCGCCTCTTCATGCACACACCAATGCAACACAGCACTAGTACCAGAATCAGTCAGACCGGCGACAAAGCACCCGCGACGCAAAGACGAGTCCGATTCCAGGCTGAAGAGGAATGTTTGGTGCCAATACGCTGGCAGAAATGGCGGGCTACCTCTTCGGGTTCCGTGTCGGGGGTTCTGTCGGTGTGAAAAGACAAGGACGATCCGTCCGAGTCCACCAACACGTCTTCGTCGTAGCCGTAAAATGTTTCGATGACCTGCGGGCGCGGAAGCAAACATCTCTCTGAACAAACTGAAGCGACACCTCACGATGAATCGACGAGAGGAACGATAGCGAGAAAAAGGCCATTTCATCTTGCGCAACACCAAGCAGCCGCAAACAAACAGACTCACCTTGCAGGACCTCACGCTTTGTTCCTCCTCAGAGATTCTCGACGTCGGTATCGTAGCAGCAAATCTCTCTCCTGTCGACACAAATAATCCGCCTTTGAGATTCTTCGGATGCAAAGGGAACGAACGGCTCCGGCGCAGAAACAAACGCGACTCACAATGACATTTCTGACATGAGCTCCTGTCTCCAGAGCCTGAAAAACACGTCACCGGCGATGATTGGAGGGACGCTCGTCTTTTCCAAAAGTGACAACTACAGGGTGTGTCAGGGTTTTCCAGATTATCTTTATCGTATCATTGTGTTGCTTTGACTTTGACTGCGACCTGTAATAAATAATATTATTTATCCCTTATTTATCCCTATCGCTTATCCCTTCCTACACAAAGTCGTAAAACACCCCTTGCTATGTTTTGACTAGAGGTCAAGGGCTTCCTCTATTCAATCCACTCTTACACCCACCCTGTTTCTCTTAATTAAAATGCTCGTGCAGGAGCCGAGAGTCAGACTTCATTCGTACAACGGATGGACTCTCCACCTGCAGGTGTCCAAAAGAACTTACTTGTCTCCCGTGTGGTTCTTGCAAAATAAGTTGGAGCGAGCGCAACTCTAACAGGGTGCATTTTGCCACTAGCTGCCTACGGACAATGACGCCGCGCTCGCGGCTCATGGTTGACGGGCTGAGCAGCCGGGCAAGTCCGTCGTTTTCAGCGCACAGCGAGTGGCAAAGGCGCTGACAAAACGGGAGCTTTGAGCTGCTGAAAACGGCAAAACAAGTCTAAAGCGTGTTCAAACGCGTGCGCACAATGCTCCTGCTTGAAAGGTCGGAATTTAAGGGGCCAATTTTTTGGATGGCGGCCGCCGGCCAAGCTTTGGACGGAAAAGGTTTCCTGGCGACAGCGAGCGAGCGCGGCGCTGCCGTACGTGCACCGAGTCGCCTGCCTGAAGACCTTGGACAAGTCGTCGATGATGTGCCGCTGCTCCACAACTTGAAGGAACTCCATTTCACCGTCCTGCTGGCCGCAACCGCGGTCCAGGTCATTGAGCGAACTAGGCCTTCTCTGTGGAACACAAATGCAGTGGACTCTGTTGGCACGCCGCCGTTGTCCGCGTCGACTTACCAAGCTTGCCATCTCCTCGTTCTCCTGGGTGACAAAGCGCACTTTGTTTTCAAGGCGACACAGCACCAGCGAGAGTTCTTCATTCTTCCTGCTCAGGCGTTTGTTTTTGTACAGGAGTGGCAGAAACTGGCTTTCTGTTTCTCTCAGTCGCTTTAGCTGCAAGCATGAAGTGCGGGATGTGAAAGACGCACAACACGCGGGCCAGAACGTATCCATTCCTTTTGCATCGGTTTGAACGGAATCGTGGCTTTGGCTCCCAATAAAAGACATCTACCAGGCAACCGACTCGCCGCGCCGCTCAACTAATAAGCAAGCGCAATGGGTGCCTCGCTGGATGGCGCGCATCAAACGTAGCGCAAACCTTCAAGCGTGCCGTCAATAAATTACCAGTTCATTGCGCTCTTCAGAAAGCAGGGCGTTTCGATCCTCCAGTTTCCTGATGACTGCGCTGAGCTCAGCGATTTTCAGATGAAACCGTCGCGTGTCCCGATCCTCCTGAGACTGAAAACGCCCCGCAACACACACACACAAGCACTCGTTCAAAGTTCAAAACTGTTTTTGTGCTACCTTCCTCCAGCAACGTACTAAGTCATGCGTACTGCAAGTGTGTGATGAGGTGGCTTACGCAATGAAGAGGATTGCTAGTAGCGGCGTTGACCCCACTTCCAGGGTAGTTTAGGCCCGCCCTTTGGGAATCCCTCAGGGCAGCGATCTGCTGCTCGGCAGCCTGAGTCTGCAGCTGAAGGCGGTGGACGTGGCCGGCCCCAGGGCTTCATCCAAAACACTAACCGCTCTGTCTTTCAGCTTGATCTCATCCGTCTGGATGTACAAACGGGGAGCGCTCAGGCAGGCGGGCAAACTCATTTGCCAGAATTGTGACAAAAACAAAGAGAGCAACCGGCCAATTTTTTTCTTGAATCGACTAGAACACCTTTGCTGTGACAAAAGCGAAGCGAGCAACCGGACATTTTCTTCTTGTGAAATAGAATAGAATAGAATGCCTTAGGTGTCATTGCACTGCAGGTATACAACGAAATTGGGAACATAGCCACGCACCGCGCATCTGATCAGTCCTACCAGTCGGCGGATCTCCCTCTCGCAGTCTCTCTTGGTTCGGCTCAGCTCCTCCCGATGCTGGTGATGAGCCGATCGGAGCTCGGCCGCTCGGGACTGCCAGGCCTGCTGGGCCGCTGCCAGGGCTTCTTCCGCGCTCCTGGTGGAGGCGACACCGCTCGGTCTCCCGACACCGCCGCGTCTCCTCCACCTCCGCCAGCAAAGCGCCCCCCCTCCTCACCTGAGCAGACATTGCGCCACACCGGGCCGTTGAGACCGCAACGGAGCGCCGCGACGCTTACTGGGGACAAGCTACACAATACGGTAGCGGCCGCATCGAAGCCCGACGTGGCGTGCGGATAGTCAGACACGGATAGAGCGGATCACCTTGTCCATGGAGCCGTCCCTCAGGCTGAGGACCAAGGCATTCAGTCGCTGGATCTCTCCATCTTTGATTTTGATCACTCTCATCAGCTCCATTTCATGCTGCCGCAGTAATGTCTCCCTGGTAATGGCTAACTCTTTCTGCTTCTCCTCATGGAGTTTGCTTTTGAGTTCCGTCATGGCGGCGGTGGCACGGTGGTGCTCCGCCCGCAGGTCCTGACTTCTCTCTCTCTCCAGACAGCTGACCTGACATGACTTAGACTTAGACAAACTTTATTGTCATCTTGTCTGCACATGGTGCATACAAAACGAAATTCCGTTGCATACGTCTTACAACAAAGTAGTGATATTGCAGTTGAATAGAAGTAACATATCCTATGAAAATATATATATATACATATATACTATATATATATATATATATATATATATTAAAAATAAGTATAAAGTGCAGCAGTGATAATTATGCAATAGTGCAAGTAGGCAAAACAGTATTCAAGAGTGTGCAGAGGAATGCTAAACCATGTATTAAACTTCTATTTAAAGGGTTTATACAAGTTCAGTAAAGTTGGTAGTGCGAGATAGTGCAAGATAGAGGTCCGTAGTGTCATAAAGTACAGTTCTGTGAATGTGTGATGCAGAGTTCAGTTTAGAGCTCAACAGTTCTAGTGTTCAACAGTCTGATGACAGCAGGGAAAAAGCTGTTGCAGAACCTGGTGGACCTGCAGCGGATGCTGCAAACCTCTTCCCAGAGGGCAGCAGGGAGAACAGTCCATGGTGGGGGTGTGATGGGTCATTGATGATGTTACGGGCACGGGACATGCAGCGCTGAGATGAAATGTCCTGAATGGAGGGAAGAGGAGCCCCTATGATCCTCTCTGCTGTCCTCACCACTCTCCTCACGTTCTTCCAATCGGAGGCGGTGCAGCCTCCACACCACACAGAGAGACAGCTTGTCAGAATGCTCTCTATGGTGCTCCTGTAGAACGTCCTCATGATGGGTGGGGGCAGGTGGGCTCTCCTCATCCTCCGCAGGAAGTACAAGCGCTTCTGTGCCCTCTTGACCAGTGCCGTAGTGTTCATAGTCCAGGTGAGGTCTTCTGTGATGTGGACCCCCAGGAATTTGGTGGTGCTGACCACCTCCACAGCTGAGCTGTTGATGATCAGTGGAGCGTGGTGAGGCTGTTTTTTCCTGAAGTCGACGATGATCTCCTTCATCTTCTCCTCATTCAGGATCAGGCTGTTTTCTCTGCACCAGCCCACCAGCTGCTCCACCTCCTCTCTGTAGTCCAGGTCGTTGTTGTCTCTGATGAGCCCCACCACCGTTGTGTCGTCTGCTGACTTCACGATGTGATTGGTGGTGAACCTGAGGACGCAGTCGTGTGTCATCAGGGTGCACAGCAGGGGGCTCAGGACGCAGCCCTGAAGGGAGCCTGTGCTGAGGGTGATGACATCAGAGGTGTTCTGTCCGACCCGGACTGACTGAGGTCTGTTGGTGAGGAAGTCTAGCAGCCAGTTGCGAATGGGGGTGTTGAAGCCCAGGTGTTCCAATTTTCCTACCAGATGCTGTGGGATGATGGTGTTAAACGCTGAGCTGAAGTCCAGGAACAGCCTCCGCACATGGGTGTTCTTCTCCTCCAGGTGAGCCAGGCTCAGGTGAAGAACGGAGGAGATGGCGTCCTGAGTGGAGCGGTTTTGCCGGTCGGCAAACTGGAACGGGTCAAATAATAGGGGGAGTCTGGAAACGATGTGACCTTTAAGCAGCCTTTCGAAGCACTTCATCATAACCGGAGTCAGTGCAACAGGCCGGTAATCATTAAATGAGGTGATTTGAGGTTTCTTCGGCACCGGAATGATGGAGGCAGTCTTAAAGCACGCCGGCACTGTGGCTTGGCCCAGCGAGGTGTTAAAAATGTCTGTGATGACCCCAGCCAGATGACTTGCACATTCCCTGAACACACGCCCAGGAATGTTGTCGGGGCCAGGGGCCTTACAGGGGTTGACTCTCCTCAGGGTCTTCAACACATCGGCGGAGTCAAGGCAGAGTACCTCCTCTTCCTGATGGGGGACAGTTTTAACTGCTGGAGTGCCTTTTAGTGCCTCGAACCTCCCAAAGAAGTTATTTAGACCATTTAGAAAGTCAGCATCAACTACACCCACCGGGGGGGGGGGAGGGTGAGTTGTAGTCTGTAATCGCCCGTATGCCTTGCCACATACTCCTGATGTTTTTGACGTCGTGGAAACGATCCTGAAATTTTCGACTGCGGTCTCGCTTCGCTATCCTGATGGCACGGTTCAAGTTGGCTCTCGCTGTCCTCAGTGTCTCCTTGTCGCCAGACTTGAAGGCAGAGTTCCGCGCTCGTAGCGTTTGACGTACCTCCTCAGTCATCCAGGGTCGTTGGTTGCTCCGGGTGATGATATTCTTAGTGGTGCTGACGTCCTCGGTGCATTTGTTGATGTAGGCTGACACAGTCATGGCACACGCATGTCTAATCTACATCGGGAAAACTGGGAGGGAGGGAGGCAGGCAGGGAGGCAGGCAGGGAGGCAGGCAGGCAGTGTCTGTCTGTTGAGGTTTTCACCTTGTTCTTCTCCTGCTGAAGTTCTAACTGGACGTCCATCAGTTTGGTTCTCAGCTCGTCATTGGCGGCCTGAAGGGCGTCCGTTCGCTCCGCCTTGGCCCGCCCTGCCGGAGCTCGTTTGGACATCTCTTACTCGAGTCTCGCCCGGTCGTCAGTCAGAGATCACAACATTTGTACCTGGAGAGCACAAACGCAGCGCTGTTTTCCACTGGCTTCGAACTCAACTTCAATCGGTACCGTAACTTACAACATCATAAACATAGAACTAGCTTGACTTATTCATTGAATAAATGCATTTGGTTCTTCAAAACTGCATCACGCAACATAGCGTGACCGAGACGGCCGTTATCCACCTGCGTGAAGTTATTTGGTGAAATGAATGAGATGTTTAAGACACCATCGTTCTGTCTCTATGTAGATGAAGGTAAATAATCGATTGCTGAAGGTCCAAAGGTGTTGTGATAAACAAATAAACATATTAGTGATTAGTGACATATTTGTGATAAACATATTAGGCAGGATAATCACATATGTTAACGTGACTGCCCACACTGTATTTATTTATGGTTATTTGTTAAATCGAGTACTGTTAGACATGAAATAGGAAGTGTTTAACATAAATGGAAGACGAAAGGGGTACTCACCATTGTAGCTCCTGCTGGTCAATGATACGAGCCTCTTCTTGCAGTGGAAAACATACAGCCAACAAACACCGTGGAACCTAAAGGAATGAAATTAAACATTAACATTTAGCCTCAACCAACATTCACAGATACAACGCAACGCAAACTACACAAACGTAAATCTTTTTAAACACAATGAGTTGTACTTACCGTGTACGCTCTAGACGGTCCACTTGCAAGCGGAAAATAAAGATATTTCTGTTGATAATCGTCGTGTTTGTATCCGGTGTCTCGCTCAAGGCCATTGCGCCCACAGATTTGAATTTTGGCGAGAGTTCAGCCTATTGACGTCATTTCCGCGGTGTAATACCCGCATATCTGAAACGGCAAAGTTAAAAGTAGAGTTAAATAAAGTTTTTAGTCAACGCAATAATTTACAACCGTTGACCAGTCGAAATAATCGTCGAAATTTGGCGTCTGTGGCTGGAAGCAGACGCCGAGTTCGACATTCCTCCCAAACGCCACACTCCCTCGCTTTTCAGGGCTAAAAAAAAACAGTTGTAATTACCTTGTACGCTCTAGACGGTCAAGTTGCAAGCTGAAAACAAAAATATTTGCCTTGTTAGTCATCGTGTTACTAACAGCTGTGTCTTGTTTGCCAGAACTGCCGCTTTCCTACTTCCTGTTGCAAGCCACGCCCACGGATTATAATTTTGCCGTGAGTTCCGCCTATTGACGTCATGTCCGCGTCACATGACTGCGACGTAATATTATCTAAAACTGTTTGTGCGGTATTGTGTTGTTCTGTGCGGTATTGTGTTATTCTGTGCGGCGTCGTGTTGTTCTGTGCGGCGTCGTGTTGTTCAGTGCGACGTCGTGTTGTTCAGTGCGGCATGGTGTTGTTCAGTGCGGCATGGTGTTGTTCAGTGCGGCATGGTGTTGTTCAGTGCGGCATAATGTTGTTCAGTGCGGCATAGTGTTGTTCAGTGCGGCATGGTGTTGTTCAGTGCGGCATGGTGTTGTTCAGTGCGGCATGGTGTTGTTCAGTGCGGCATAATGTTGTTCAGTGCGGCATGGTGTTGTTCAGTGCGGGATGGTGTTGTTCAGTGCAGGATGGTGTTGTTCAGTGCGGCATGGTGTTGTTCAATGCGGCATGGTGTTGTTCAGTGCGGGATGGTGTTGTTCAGTGCGGCATGGTGTTGTTCAGTGCGGCATAATGTTGTTCAGTGCGGCATGGTGTTGTTCAGTGCGGCATGGTGTTGTTCAGTGCGGCATGGTGTTGTTCAGTGCGGCATGGTGTTGTTCAGTGCGGAATGGTGTTGTTCAGTGCGGCATGGTGTTGTTCAGTCCGGGATGGTGTTGTTCAATGCGGGATCGTGTTGTTCAGTGCGGGGTGGTGTTGTTCAGTGCGGGATGGTGTTGTTCAGTGCGGCATGCTGTTGTTCAATGCGGCATGGTGTTGTTCAGTGCGGGATGGTGTTGTTCATTGCGGCATGGTGTTGTTCAGTGCGGCATGGTGTTGTTCAGTGCGGCATGGTGTTGTTCAGTGCGGCATGGTGTTGTTCAGTGCGGCATAATGTTGTTCAGTGCGGCATGGTGTTGTTCAGTGTGGAAAGGTGTTGTTCAGTGCAGGATGGTGTTGTTCAGTGCGGCATGGTGTTGTTCAATGCAGGATCGTGTTGTTCAGTGCAGCATAATGTTGTTCAGTGCAGCATGGTGTTGTTCAGTGCGGCATGGTGTTGTTCAATGCGGCATGGTGTTGTTCACTGCGGGATGGTGTTGTTCAATGCGGGATCGTGTTGTTCAGTGCGGCATAATGTTGTTCAGTGCAGCATGGTGTTGTTCAGTGCGGCATGGTGTTGTTCAGTGCGACATAATGTTGTTCAGTGCGGCATAATGTTGTTCAGTGCGGCATAATGTTGTTCAGTGCGGCATGGTGTTGTTCAGTGCGGCATGGTGTTGTTCAGTGCGGCATGGTGTTGTTCAGTGCAGGATGGTGTTGTTCAGTGCGGCATGGTGTTGTTCAATGCGGCATGGTGTTGTTCAGTGCGGGATGGTGTTGTTCAGTGCAGGATGGTGTTGTTCAGTGCGGCATGGTGTTGTTCAGTGCGGAATGGTGTTGTTCAGTGCGGCATGGTGTTGTTCAGTGCGGCATGGTGTTGTTCAGTGCAGGATGGTGTTGTTCAATGCGGGATCGTGTTGTTCAGTGCGGCATGGTGTTGTTCAGTGCGGCATGGTGTTGTTCAGTGCGGCATAATGTTGTTCAGTGCGGCATGGTGTTGTTCAGTGCGGCATGGTGTTGTTCAGTGCGGCATGGTGTTGTTCAGTGCGGCATGGTGTTGTTCAGTGCGGCATAATGTTGTCCAGTGCGCCATAATGTTGTTCAGTGCGGCATGGTGTTGTTTAGTGCGGGATGGTGTTGTTCAGTGCAGGATGGTGTTGTTCAGTGCGGCATGGTGTTGTTCAATGCGGCATGGTGTTGTTCAGTGCGGGATGGTGTTGTTCAGTGCGGCATGGTGTTGTTCAGTGCGGCATAATGTTGTTCAGTGCGGCATGGTGTTGTTCAGTGCGGCATGGTGTTGTTCAGTGCGGCATGGTGTTGTTCAGTGCGGCATGGTGTTGTTCAGTGCGGAATGGTGTTGTTCAGTGCGGCATGGTGTTGTTCAGTGCGGGATGGTGTTGTTCAATGCGGGATCGTGTTGTTCAGTGCGGGGTGGTGTTGTTCAGTGCAGGATGGTGTTGTTCAGTGCAGGATGGTGTTGTTCAGTGCGGCATGGTGTTGTTCAATGCAGGATCGTGTTGTTCAGTGCAGCATAATGTTGTTCAGTGCAGCATGGTGTTGTTCAGTGCGGCATGGTGTTGTTCAATGCGGCATGGTGTTGTTCAGTGCGGGATGGTGTTGTTCAGTGCGGCATGGTGTTTTTCAGTGCGGCATAATGTTGTTCAGTGCGGCATGGTGTTGTTCAGTGCGGCATGGTGTTGTTCAGTGGAGGATGGTGTTGTTCAGTGCGGCATGGTGTTGTTCAATGCAGGATCGTGTTGTTCAGTGCAGCATAATGTTGTTCAGTGCAGCATGGTGTTGTTCAATGCGGCATGGTGTTGTTCACTGCGGGATGGTGTTGTTCAATGCGGGATGGTGTTGTTCAATGCGGGATCGTGTTGTTCAGTGCGGCATGGTGTTGTTCAGTGCGGCATGGTGTTGTTCAGTGCGACATAATGTTGTTTAGTGCGGCATAATGTTGTTCAGTGCGGCATAATGTTGTTCAGTGCGGCATGGTGTTGTTCAGTGCGGCATGGTGTTGTTCAGTGCGGCATGGTGTTGTTCAGTGCAGGATGGTGTTGTTCAGTGCGGCATGGTGTTGTTTAATGCGGCATGGTGTTGTTCAGTGCGGGATGGTGTTGCGGCATGGTGTTGTTCAGTGCGGCATGGTGTTGTTCAGTGCGGCATAATGTTGTTCAGTGCGGCATGGTGTTGTTCAGTGCGGCATGGTGTTGTTCAGTGCGGCATGGTGTTGTTCAGTGCGGCATGGTGTTGTCCAGTGCGGCATAATGTTGTCCAGTGCGCCATAATGTTGTTCAGTGCGGCATGGTGTTGTTTAGTGCGGGATGGTGTTGTTCAGTGCAGGATGGTGTTGTTCAGTGCGGCATGGTGTTGTTCAATGCGGCATGGTGTTGTTCAGTGCGGCATGGTGTTGTTCAGTGCGGCATGGTGTTGTTCAGTGCGGCATAATGTTGTTCAGTGCGGCATGGTGTTGTTCAGTGCGGCATGGTGTTGTTCAGTGCGGCATGGTGTTGTTCAGTGCGGCATGGTGTTGTTCAGTGCGGAATGGTGTTGTTCAGTGCGGCATGGTGTTGTTCAGTGCGGGATGGTGTTCAATGCGGGATCGTGTTGTTCAGTGCGGGGTGGTGTTGTTCAGTGCAGGATGGTGTTGTTCAGTGCAGGATGGTGTTGTTCAGTGCGGCATGGTGTTGTTCAATGCAGGATCGTGTTGTTCAGTGCAGCATAATGTTGTTCAGTGCGGCATGGTGTTGTTCAGTGCGGGATGGTGTTCAATGCGGGATCGTGTTGTTCAGTGCGGGGTGGTGTTGTTCAGTGCAGGATGGTGTTGTTCAGTGCAGGATGGTGTTGTTCAGTGCGGCATGGTGTTGTTCAATGCAGGATCGTGTTGTTCAGTGCGGCATAATGTTGTTCAGTGCAGCATGGTGTTGTTCAGTGCGGCATGGTGTTGTTCAGTGCGGCATGGTGTTGTTCAGTGCGGCGTAATGTTGTTCAGTGCGGCATGGTGTTGTTCAGTGCGGAATGGTGTTGTTCAGTGCGGGATGGTGTTGTTCAGTGCGGCATGGTGTTCAATGCGGAATGGTGTTGTTCAGTGCAGGATGGTGTTGTTCAGTGCGGCATGGTGTTGTTCAGTGCGGGATCGTGTTGTTCAGTGCAGGATGGTGTTGTTCAGTGCGGCATGGTGTTGCTCAGTGCGGCATGGTGTTGTTCAGTGCGGGATGGTGTTGTTCATTGCGGCATGGTGTTGTTCAGTGCGGCATGGTGTTGTTCAGTGCGGCATGGTGTTGTTCAGTGCGGCATAATGTTGTTCAGTGCGCCATAATGTTGTTCAGTGCGGCATGGTGTTGTTCAGTGCGGGATGGTGTTGTTCAGTGCAGGATGGTGTTGTTCAGTGCGGCATGGTGTTGTTCAGTGCGGCATAATGTTGTTCAGTGCGGCATAATGTTGTTCAGTGCGGCATAATGTTGTTCAGTGCGGGATGGTGTTGTTCATTGCGGCATGGTGTTGTTCAGTGCGGCATGGTGTTGTTCAGTGCGGCATGGTGTTGTTCAGTGCGGGATGGCTTTGTTCAGTGCAGGATGGTGTTGTTCAGTGCGGCATGGTGTTGTTCAGTGCGGCATGGTGTTGTTCATTTCGGCATAATGTTGTTCAGTGCGGCATAATGTTGTTTAGTGCGGCATGGTGTTGTTCAGTGCGGGATGGTGTTGTTCAGTGCGTTATAATGTTGTTCAGTGCGGCATGGTGTTGTTCAGTGCGGCATGGTGTTGTTCAGTGCGGCATGGTGTTGTTCAGTGCGGCATAATGTTGTTCAGTGCGGCATAATGTTGTTCAGTGCGGCATGGTGTTGTTCAGTGCGGGATGGTGTTGTTCAGTGCGGGATGGTGTTGTTCAGTGCGGCATGGTGTTCAATGCGGAATGGTGTTGTTCAGTGCAGGATGGTGTTGTTCAGTGCGGCATGGTGTTGTTCAGTGCGGCATAATGTTGTTCAGTGCGGCATGGTGTTGTTCAGTGCGGCATGGTGTTGTTCAGTGCGGCATGGTGTTGTTGAGTGCGGCATAATGTTGTTCAGTGCGGCATGGTGTTGTTCAGTGCGGCATGGTGTTGTTCAGTGCGGCATAATGTTCAGTGCGGCATAATGTTGTTCAGTGCGGCATGGTGTTGTTCAGTGCGGGATGGTGTTGTTCAGTGCAGGATGGTGTTGTTCAGTGCGGCATGGTGTTCAGTGCGGGATGGTGTCTTTCAGTGCGGCATGGTGTCGTTCAGTGCGGCATGGTGTCTTTCAGTGCGGCATGGTGTCGTTCAGTGAGGCATGGTGTTGTTCAGTGCGGCATGGTGTTGTTTAGTGCGGCATGGTGTTGTTCAGTGCGGGATGGTGTTGTTCAGTGTGGCATGGTGTTCAGTGCGGCATGGTGTTGTTCAGTGCGGTATCGTGTTGTTCAGTGCGGTATCGTGTTTCTCAGTGCGGTATCGTGTTGTTCAGTGCAGTATCGTTGTGTTGTTCGTATTGTGTTTAACACTTAGCCTCTAACACTTAGCCTCTAACACTTAGCCTCTAGCATCTAGAAGGTAAATAAATAGGAAGGAAGGACTCACCGGTGACGTCTTCGCCCACGTCCAAGCGTTGTACTTTGTATTTTCATCCTTCTGACAGTGGAAAACATAGCCAACAAACACCGTGGAACCTAAACGAATGAAAGAAAACTATCATTTGGCCACAACCAACATTCACAGATACAACACAATGTGACGTGCGGGGTTGAGGTTAAAGGTTGAGTGAAGGGCCCTCGTTTTAAACTACTTTTTTGAAAAGGATTGGGAACAAGTAAGACGTATTTAATTTATTTAATGGGAAGTAGTAAGAGCTATTGAATTTAATCTATGTATTATATTCTATTGTATTGTATTCTGTTGTATTCTTTTGGATTGTATTCACACTAACCCCACTAAAACTTCAGCCCACAAAAACTCGCCTCTGGCGCCTAGCCTCTGGCACTTAGCCTCTAACACTTAGCCTTTAACACTTAGCCTTTAACACTTAGCCTTTAACACTTAGCCTAGAAGGTGAATAAATAGGGTTAAAGGTTGAGTGAAGGGACCTCGTTTTAAACGACTTTTTTGTAAAGGAGTGGGAACAAGTAAGACGTATTTAATTTATTTAATGGGAAGTAGTAAGACTTATTAAATTTATTTAATCTACTTTTCTTCCCAGGCAAAATTTGATGTGCTGCAATTCCAAATTTCCAAAGTGAATGAAGGAATGAAGTCCTTTAAATTATGATTTTGTATAAATACTAGGCATTAACACAAAATCGACGGCACAAAATGGGCAGACTTTACTTGTTTGAAAAGGACTGGTTACAAGACAGACTTTTTTAATTTATTTAATGGGAAGAAGACTTATTTAGTTTAATTGATCTATTTTTGTTCCCTGGCAAAATTCGATTTGCTGCAATTCCAAATTTCCAAAGTGAATGAAGGAAAGAAGTCGTTTAAATTATGATTTTGTTTAAATACTAGGCATAGACACAAAATCTACGGCACAAAATGGGCAGACTTTACTTGTTTGAAGAGGACTGGTTACAAGACAGACTTTTCTGATTTATTTAATGGGAAGAAGACTTATTTAGTTTATTTAATCTATTTTTGTTCCCTGGCAAAATTGGATTTGCTGAAATTGTATTTTGCCAAATCTTGCCTTGAGACCTGATAGGAAGTATTAAACGCTTAGTTAAATCAATACAAGTTGGTAATAAGAGCGAGTAATGTTGGTTGAACCGATGAATGAAGGTTGAAAGCAATTTAAATTATGACTTTGTATAAATACTAGATATTAACAGAACATCTACTGCGCGAAATGGGCAGAGTTTACTTGTTTGAGAAGGAGTGGCTTATTCAAAACTAAGATTTATTTAATCTGTTTGTTCCCAGGCAAAATTGGATGTGATGCAATTCCAAATTTCACCACATGATGGTGCCCAATTTTGACTTCATAGGACATATTAAACACTTAGCTTGTTATTATGTTCAAGGTAATCAGATTTGTTTATTATTCTAATGGCCTCTTCAAAACTATTCTGGATTACTACTTTGGATCTATTCTACATTACTTGGCAACAACATACTCTGTAACAGATTAGGCAGTATAATCATATCTGTTAACTTGAGAGTGCCCACACTCAATCTACTTATCGTGATGTGTTAAATCAATTACTGTTAGACATTATTTGTCTGATAATCTACCAAATCTTTGAATTGAAGAATTTGTGATTTAATTAATAGCTTGTTGTTATGTTAAGGGTAATCAGACTTGTATATAATTCTAATGGCCTTCTTTTGAAAACTATTCTGAATTACAACTTTGGATCTTATATTACTTTGCAACAATCTACTCCGTGACAGATTAGGCAGTATAATCACATATGTTAACTTCAGTGCCCACACTGTATTTATTTATGGTTATTTGTTAAATCAAGTACTGTTAGACATGAAATAGGAAGTGTTTAACATAAATGTTATGGCTACTCACCATTGTAGCTCGCTCCTGGTCAATGATACGAGCCTCTTCTTGCAGTGGAAAACTTGCAGCCAACAAACACCGTGGAACCTAAAGGAATGAAATTAAACATTAACATTTCGCCTCGACCAATTTTCACACGTACAACGCAACGCGGCTACACTTCTGCTATTACAAACGTAAATCTCCTTAAACACAATGAGTGTTACTTACCGTGTACGCTCTAGACGGTCCAGTTGCAAGCAGAAAATAAAGATATTTCTGTTGATAATCGTCGCTGCTCAGTGGCTCACGGCCATCGCGCCAACAGATTTGAATTTTGGCGGAGGTTCGGGCAATTACGTCATATCCACGGCACATGACTGCGACGTAATACCCGCTTATCTGAAACGGCAGTTAAAAGTAGAGTTACATCAAGTTTTCTTGGAACCTAAACGAATGAAAGAAAACTATCATTTGGCCACAACCAACATTCACAGATACAACACAACGTGCGGGGTTGGGGTTAAAGATTGAGTGAAGGGCCCTCGTTTTAAACTACTGTTTTGAAAAGGAGTGGGAACAAGTAAGACGTATTTAATTTATTTAATGGGAAGTAGTAAGACTTATTAAATTTATTTAATCTACTTTTCTTCCCAGGCAAAATTTGATGTGCTGCAATTCCAAATTTCCAAAGTGAATGAAGGAATGAAGTCCTTTAAATTATGATTTTGTATAAATACTAGGCATTAACACAAAATCGACGGCACAAAATGGGCAGACTTTACTTGTTTGAAAAGGACTGGTTACAAGACAGACTTTTTTAATTTATTTAATGGGAAGAAGACTTATTTAGTTTAATTGATCTATTTTTGTTCCCTGCCAAAATTCGATTTGCTGCAATTCCAAATTTCCAAAGTGAATGAAGGAAAGAAGTCGTTTAAATTATGATTTTGTTTAAATACTAGGCATAGACACAAAATCTACGGCACAAAATGGGCAGACTTTACTTGTTTGAAGAGGACTGGTTACAAGACAGACTTTTCTGATTTATTTAATGGGAAGAGGACTTATTTAGTTTATTTAATCTATTTTTGTTCCCTGGCAAAATTGGATTTGCTGAAATTGTATTTTGCCAAATCTCGATTTGAGACCTGATAGGAAGTATTAAACGCTTAGTTAAATCAATACAAGTTGGTAAGAAGAGCGAGTAATGTTGGTTGAACCGATGAATGAAGGTTGAAAGCAATTTAAATTATGACTTTGTATAAATACTAGATATTAACAGAACATCTACTGCGCAAAATGGGCAGAGTTTACTTGTTTGAGAAGGAGTGGCTTATTCAAAACTAAGATTTATGTAATCTGTTTGTTCCCAGGCAAAATTGGATGTGATGCAATTCCAAATTTCACCACATGATGGTGCCCAATTTTGACTTCATAGGACATATTAAACACTTAGCTTGTTATTATGTTCAAGGTAATCAGATTTGTTTATCATTCTAATGGCCTCTTCAAAACTATTCTGGATTACTACTTTGGATCTATTCTACATTACTTGGCAACAACATACTCTGTAACAGATTAGGCAGTATAATCACATATGTTAACTTGAGAGTGCCCACACTCAATCTACTTATCGTGATGTGTTAAATCAATTACTGTTAGACATTATTTGTCTGATAATCTACCAAATCTTTGAATTGAAGAATTTGTGATTTAATTAATAGCTTGTTCGGGGTAATCAGACTTGTATATAATTCTAATGGCCTTCTTTTGAAAACTATTCTGAATTACAACTTTGGATCTTATATTACTTTGCAACAATCTACTCGGTGACAGATTAGGCAGTATAATCACATATGTTAACTTCAGTGCCCACACTGTATTTATTTATGGTTATTTGTTAAATCAAGTACTGTTAGACATGAAATAGGAAGTGTTTAACATAAATGTTATGGCTACTCACCATTGTAGCTCGCTCCTGGTCAATGATATGAGCCTCTTCTTGCAGTGGAAAACTTGCAGCCAACAAACACCGTGGAACCTAAAGGAATGAAATTAAACATTAACATTTCGCCCGGACCAACATTCACACGTACAACGCAACGCGGCTACACTTCTGCTATTACAAACGTAAATCTCCTTAAACACAACGAGTGTTACTTACCGTGTACGCTCTAGGCAAAATTGGATGTGATGCAATTCCAAATCTATCTGAAACGGCAGTTAAAAGTAGAGTTACATCAAGTTTTCTTTTTTAATCAACACAATCATTTACAACCGTTGACCAGAAAGAATCGTCGAAATTCGACGTCCCCCACAAACGCCACGTCACTCGCTTTTCAGGGCAACAAAAGTACTTCTTTTTAAAAACGATGAGTTGTACTTACCGTGTACGCTCTGGACGGTCCAGTTGCAAGCAGAAAATAAAAATATTTCTCTTGTTAGTCGTATGTTACCATCCGCTGTGTCTTTGTCAACATCGCCGCCATTTTCCTACTTCCTGCTGCGAGCCACGCCCACGGATTTAAATTTGGGCGGAAGCTCTTTCCATTGGCGTCGTTTTCGCGTATAGCAAATCCGATTGGTTGGGAAGGGGGCACGGTTATGCAGCCGAGGAGTCCTGTGATCGGTGGGATGTAAAGTAGGCGTCGACGTCACGTCCGCGTCACGTGACCACGACGTGGCAGACGTCAAATAGCAACCGCTGTTTTGTTTAGTAGACTTACAGTTGTTATGCATTGACATAATGGCGCACACACCAAATAGATTTAAAAAAATTAAATAATTCTTCTGCCCACTCTCTTTTAAACAAGTTAACTCTCCCCGCGGATTTGAATTCCGGCGAAAGTTACGCCCATCGACGTCACGTATGTCACGTGACCACGACGTGGCAGATGTCATATAGCAACCGCTGTTTTGTTTAGTAGATTTACAGTTGTTATGCATTGGCATAATGGTGTGCACTCAAAATAGATTTAAATAAATTAAATATTTCTTCTGCCTACTCCCTTTTAAACAAGTTAACTCTGCCCACGTCCATTGACGTCTTGTCTGCGTCACGTGACCACGACGTAGCGACGTCATATAGTAACCGCTGTTTTGACCAGTAGACTTAGTTATTATGCGTTGACATAATGGCGCACTGGTTAGCATGGCCACCTCTTAAGCATGATGATGCGGGTTCGACGCCTGATCAATGTTAGCATGGAGTGAGCTGAAGTGCATGGCGCTGAAGATTTGAATCTTTGAAATGCGCTGAGGTCTGACATATCAGGCAGAATGGTTTGCCATCACGTTCAACAAAAAATAGAAACTTTCCCACTCTGATTAAAACGTCCTGTGTTCATCTACGTATTTTCGTTTTGCTGTGCATCTTTTCCCTGCCATTTCGAGAGCCCAATTGACACTCATAGTTTAAAGAAATGTGTTTGCCCATCCTACTTTGTGGAATTTCACCACATGCGCTTTTGACCAAAATACCAAATTGAACTCAAGTGAAGCCAACACGCACAACCCCCCCCCCCCCACACACACACACACACACACAAATGTTGATATGAACATAAAAGAGCCGCATGCGGTTCGGGAGTTGCGGCTTGGCCAAACCTGTACTATACAACTTTATTTGTATAAAATTTTCACAACAGCTGTCACACAAACAAAGCGGGAAAAACCGAAGACGTGCGTGTTCCGCCCACGCTGGATTTATTTGCACCTTTGAAAAGACACCGTATTGCCGCAGATGTGGCAAAGAGTACTTTTGGGCATCTGAGACGGAAGGATGTCCAAAGCATCACGTCACCTGCTCTGGTAGGCATGGTGGTGGGACGTTGAGGTCAACCGCTTTGGGGTTGGCTGACTCTTTGATCGCAGGATGCCACACACTTGAAGACAGAAGCAGAAAAGCAGAGCTAAATGCAAAATGTACTCACCGGTGACTCCAATTTTTTTCCCCCCTGAAGAAACAGCTGGACGGGTGGCCCCGGCTGGCCAGTGGGACTCTTGTTATTCTGACCCTTTTTAGTGCGCGTTTGGGGCAACAACCGTTTTTTGTGGCGCTCTCTTCTGGTTCAAAAGTGCCCTGCATGTGAATTTGCTTTTCCTGCCTTCTGATTGGATGAGCGCCGGTGTGACGCGGTGCCTCTGTCACCGTGGCGGGGGGTATACGTTGGCATCGGAGCGTCTGCCAACGTCTGAGACCGGCTGGCAGTGTATCGGAGGTGTCGAGTGCGGTGCCGCTGGAGCTCACTCACCAGCTGGTGTTAGGGCCACAGAATGAAGGCCAAGGAGAAGAATAGAAAGAGAAACAGAAACTTCTCCTCCAATTGTTTGATTTGTCTCTTCTGAGCTTCGATGAATTCTTTCAGCTCTTTGTTCCTCTAGGACGGACAAATGGAAAGTGGCATTCAAAAGCCAGTAAGCGTGCAAGTAAGTGCCGGGCTGGCTTTGGGCCCTTACCTGTTGCGCGCTGTGCAGCAGATCCATTCTCTCTTGGAGGATGCAAGCGTCGCGCTCCCTCAACTCGCACATCAGGGCTCGCTTCCATTGGTCCACGGCGCTCCTAAGCTCTTCTCTCTGATCCGCCGTCAGCACGTCATTCACGCCAGCGTGGCTGGCTTTTTCGCCGTCCGTGGCGGGGCAGTCCCGCTGCGGTAGCGCCTCGTACAACATGGCCTCCAGCTCCAGGATCCTCTGGGCCGCAATCCTCGTCCATCAGTGGTCCGGCGGGAGATTTGAGGGCGGCTTACCTTATGAGCCTGGTCCATGGAACACTTCCTGAAGTCCAACTCTTCATCCAGGTAGCCCTTCTGCTTGCAGAACATATCCTAGCACAGCTCAAGGTCAGAATTGTTGGGGCACATTGCCGGAGTTCCCCTTGGCTGATGTCGCGTGTCTGTCTACCTTCTCACTTTCAATGTCCAACATCTTCTGTTGAAGTGCTGACTTGGTCACTTTGATGTATTCTAACCACTGAGGAAAGGCTGCTGTCACATAAGCAGAATGCGAGAGCGTGCGTGGACGTGCGCGTTACCTTCTCGGCTAGGGTGAGAAGGGTCCTGGCGTGAATCACGACCACCTGCTCCTCGTTGGTGAGATTCTGCAAGAGCCCAAAGGCACAGCGTCAACAAGCTTCTTTCAGCGCAAAGCCTTCCAAAAGTCACATTTGAGCCGCCGAGTCTCGTGGAGTGCGAACATAAGGAGTTCGACATACACTTACGGCGTTATAGCCCAGGATGTCCAGCTTCTTCATCAGATCACTGATGACGATGTCCGGGGGAAAGGCGCAAGGAGCAATGTAAGGTGTTCTGGGACCTCGGGTTAAGGTTAGGGTTGCGAGGGACGCCTTACGTACGCTCACGCCCTCGGCCTCGCAGTAGATCTGCAAAGGGCTGAGGCCGTCTGGGAAACGGACTTGCAGAAACTTCAAGACGGGGGAGCGCCACTCCCTCTCCTGAAAGGCAGAGGCATGCATCCGTCCGTCCGTCCGTCCGTCCGTCCGTCACATCTCTGGCCTCAACACGCTTGTGCGAGTCTTCCCACCTCCAGCTCCAGGATGCGGAACTCAAGCAGTTCGTTTTGGTCTCGGATATCCTGGATGTGCTCTTTCAGACGCGCTTCTTCCGCCTCCATCCGCCTGACCTGAAAAGACAGTCAGACCTCATCTGCGGGGCTTCCCGACAGGTGTGACGCCAAGCGACTCCGCCCAGCGCCTTTCTTTCCGTCACCTTTTCGGCCAACTGCTGATTGCTCTGACGCAGCAGCTGCTTCTCCTCCACCCACTTGACATTCTAGAAGAGACAAACGCGTGGACAGCTTTGGAATGTTGTGTCATTTTCATCCACAAATTCTTTGGTTGACTGGAAAATGACATTTGCTTTTCTCCGCATTTTCCCAGCCACGTTCGGGGGGGGGGGGGGGTTGGTCCAGTAATGCCAGACGGATGAGTGACTGAAGAATGTAGCTATTTTGTCTGAGAAAAAGGTGTGCTCATTGATGAGCTTACCTGTCCTTGTTGCTTCAGCGCTGACTCCAGATCTGCTACTCTGCTTTGATAGTGACCCATTTCTACCATCAGCTTTTCTCTGGTCTGAAAGGAGGAGGAGGGAGGCTCCTCCTCCTCCTTTCAGACCAGAGAACACCCGAGGCTGGGTGAGAACGGGGAGGCTGCGACCCGGCCGGGGGTTGCGGGAAGGGGCGCCACCTTGATCTCCTTCTCGGCGTCGTAGTCCCCTTTCGCTGGTCTGGGCTAGCAGAGCGTAGGCTCGTTGCAGCGCTTGATATTCTTGCGTCAGCTGGCGGTAGCGAAGCTCCGCCTCTTCATGCACACACCAATGCAACACAGCACTAGTACCAGAATCAGTCAGACCGGCGACAAAGCACCCGCGACGCAAAGACGAGTCCGATTCCAGGCTGAAGAGGAATGTTTGGTGCCAATACGCTGGCAGAAATGGCGGGCTACCTCTTCGGGTTCCGTGTCGGGGGTTCTGTCGGTGTGAAAAGACAAGGACGATCCGTCCGAGTCCACCAACACGTCTTCGTCGTAGCCGTAAAATGTTTCGATGACCTGCGGGCGCGGAAGCAAACATCTCTCTGAACAAACTGAAGCGACACCTCACGATGAATCGACGAGAGGAACGATAGCGAGAAAAAGGCCATTTCATCTTGCGCAACACCAAGCAGCCGCAAACAAACAGACTCACCTTGCAGGACCTCACGCTTTGTTCCTCCTCAGAGATTCTCGACGTCGGTATCGTAGCAGCAAATCTCTCTCCTGTCGACACAAATAATCCGCCTTTGAGATTCTTCGGATGCAAAGGGAACGAACGGCTCCGGCGCAGAAACAAACGCGACTCACAATGACATTTCTGACATGAGCTCCTGTCTCCAGAGCCTGAAAAACACGTCACCGGCGATGATTGGAGGGACGCTCGTCTTTTCCAAAAGTGACAACTACAGGGTGTGTCAGGGTTTTCCAGATTATCTTTATCGTATCATTGTGTTGCTTTGACTTTGACTGCGACCTGTAATAAATAATATTATTTATCCCTTATTTATCCCTATCGCTTATCCCTTCCTACACAAAGTCGTAAAACACCCCTTGCTATGTTTTGACTAGAGGTCAAGGGCTTCCTCTATTCAATCCACTCTTACACCCACCCTGTTTCTCTTAATTAAAATGCTCGTGCAGGAGCCGAGAGTCAGACTTCATTCGTACAACGGATGGACTCTCCACCTGCAGGTGTCCAAAAGAACTTACTTGTCTCCCGTGTGGTTCTTGCAAAATAAGTTGGAGCGAGCGCAACTCTAACAGGGTGCATTTTGCCACTAGCTGCCTACGGACAATGACGCCGCGCTCGCGGCTCATGGTTGACGGGCTGAGCAGCCGGGCAAGTCCGTCGTTTTCAGCGCACAGCGAGTGGCAAAGGCGCTGACAAAACGGGAGCTTTGAGCTGCTGAAAACGGCAAAACAAGTCTAAAGCGTGTTCAAACGCGTGCGCACAATGCTCCTGCTTGAAAGGTCGGAATTTAAGGGGCCAATTTTTTGGATGGCGGCCGCCGGCCAAGCTTTGGACGGAAAAGGTTTCCTGGCGACAGCGAGCGAGCGCGGCGCTGCCGTACGTGCACCGAGTCGCCTGCCTGAAGACCTTGGACAAGTCGTCGATGATGTGCCGCTGCTCCACAACTTGAAGGAACTCCATTTCACCGTCCTGCTGGCCGCAACCGCGGTCCAGGTCATTGAGCGAACTAGGCCTTCTCTGTGGAACACAAATGCAGTGGACTCTGTTGGCACGCCGCCGTTGTCCGCGTCGACTTACCAAGCTTGCCATCTCCTCGTTCTCCTGGGTGACAAAGCGCACTTTGTTTTCAAGGCGACACAGCACCAGCGAGAGTTCTTCATTCTTCCTGCTCAGGCGTTTGTTTTTGTACAGGAGTGGCAGAAACTGGCTTTCTGTTTCTCTCAGTCGCTTTAGCTGCAAGCATGAAGTGCGGGATGTGAAAGACGCACAACACGCGGGCCAGAACGTATCCATTCCTTTTGCATCGGTTTGAACGGAATCGTGGCTTTGGCTCCCAATAAAAGACATCTACCAGGCAACCGACTCGCCGCGCCGCTCAACTAATAAGCAAGCGCAATGGGTGCCTCGCTGGATGGCGCGCATCAAACGTAGCGCAAACCTTCAAGCGTGCCGTCAATAAATTACCAGTTCATTGCGCTCTTCAGAAAGCAGGGCGTTTCGATCCTCCAGTTTCCTGATGACTGCGCTGAGCTCAGCGATTTTCAGATGAAACCGTCGCGTGTCCCGATCCTCCTGAGACTGAAAACGCCCCGCAACACACACACACAAGCACTCGTTCAAAGTTCAAAACTGTTTTTGTGCTACCTTCCTCCAGCAACGTACTAAGTCATGCGTACTGCAAGTGTGTGATGAGGTGGCTTACGCAATGAAGAGGATTGCTAGTAGCGGCGTTGACCCCACTTCCAGGGTAGTTTAGGCCCGCCCTTTGGGAATCCCTCAGGGCAGCGATCTGCTGCTCGGCAGCCTGAGTCTGCAGCTGAAGGCGGTGGACGTGGCCGGCCCCAGGGCTTCATCCAAAACACTAACCGCTCTGTCTTTCAGCTTGATCTCATCCGTCTGGATGTACAAACGGGGAGCGCTCAGGCAGGCGGGCAAACTCATTTGCCAGAATTGTGACAAAAACAAAGAGAGCAACCGGCCAATTTTTTTCTTGAATCGACTAGAACACCTTTGCTGTGACAAAAGCGAAGCGAGCAACCGGACATTTTCTTCTTGTGAAATAGAATAGAATAGAATGCCTTAGGTGTCATTGCACTGCAGGTATACAACGAAATTGGGAACATAGCCACGCACCGCGCATCTGATCAGTCCTACCAGTCGGCGGATCTCCCTCTCGCAGTCTCTCTTGGTTCGGCTCAGCTCCTCCCGATGCTGGTGATGAGCCGATCGGAGCTCGGCCGCTCGGGACTGCCAGGCCTGCTGGGCCGCTGCCAGGGCTTCTTCCGCGCTCCTGGTGGAGGCGACACCGCTCGGTCTCCCGACACCGCCGCGTCTCCTCCACCTCCGCCAGCAAAGCGCCCCCCCTCCTCACCTGAGCAGACATTGCGCCACACCGGGCCGTTGAGACCGCAACGGAGCGCCGCGACGCTTACTGGGGACAAGCTACACAATACGGTAGCGGCCGCATCGAAGCCCGACGTGGCGTGCGGATAGTCAGACACGGATAGAGCGGATCACCTTGTCCATGGAGCCGTCCCTCAGGCTGAGGACCAAGGCATTCAGTCGCTGGATCTCTCCATCTTTGATTTTGATCACTCTCATCAGCTCCATTTCATGCTGCCGCAGTAATGTCTCCCTGGTAATGGCTAACTCTTTCTGCTTCTCCTCATGGAGTTTGCTTTTGAGTTCCGTCATGGCGGCGGTGGCACGGTGGTGCTCCGCCCGCAGGTCCTGACTTCTCTCTCTCTCCAGACAGCTGACCTGACATGACTTAGACTTAGACAAACTTTATTGTCATCTTGTCTGCACATGGTGCATACAAAACGAAATTCCGTTGCATACGTCTTACAACAAAGTAGTGATATTGCAGTTGAATAGAAGTAACATATCCTATGAAAATATATATATATACATATATACTATATATATATATATATATATATATATTAAAAATAAGTATAAAGTGCAGCAGTGATAATTATGCAATAGTGCAAGTAGGCAAAACAGTATTCAAGAGTGTGCAGAGGAATGCTAAACCATGTATTAAACTTCTATTTAAAGGGTTTATACAAGTTCAGTAAAGTTGGTAGTGCGAGATAGTGCAAGATAGAGGTCCGTAGTGTCATAAAGTACAGTTCTGTGAATGTGTGATGCAGAGTTCAGTTTAGAGCTCAACAGTTCTAGTGTTCAACAGTCTGATGACAGCAGGGAAAAAGCTGTTGCAGAACCTGGTGGACCTGCAGCGGATGCTGCAAACCTCTTCCCAGAGGGCAGCAGGGAGAACAGTCCATGGTGGGGGTGTGATGGGTCATTGATGATGTTACGGGCACGGGACATGCAGCGCTGAGATGAAATGTCCTGAATGGAGGGAAGAGGAGCCCCTATGATCCTCTCTGCTGTCCTCACCACTCTCCTCACGTTCTTCCAATCGGAGGCGGTGCAGCCTCCACACCACACAGAGAGACAGCTTGTCAGAATGCTCTCTATGGTGCTCCTGTAGAACGTCCTCATGATGGGTGGGGGCAGGTGGGCTCTCCTCATCCTCCGCAGGAAGTACAAGCGCTTCTGTGCCCTCTTGACCAGTGCCGTAGTGTTCATAGTCCAGGTGAGGTCTTCTGTGATGTGGACCCCCAGGAATTTGGTGGTGCTGACCACCTCCACAGCTGAGCTGTTGATGATCAGTGGAGCGTGGTGAGGCTGTTTTTTCCTGAAGTCGACGATGATCTCCTTCATCTTCTCCTCATTCAGGATCAGGCTGTTTTCTCTGCACCAGCCCACCAGCTGCTCCACCTCCTCTCTGTAGTCCAGGTCGTTGTTGTCTCTGATGAGCCCCACCACCGTTGTGTCGTCTGCTGACTTCACGATGTGATTGGTGGTGAACCTGAGGACGCAGTCGTGTGTCATCAGGGTGCACAGCAGGGGGCTCAGGACGCAGCCCTGAAGGGAGCCTGTGCTGAGGGTGATGACATCAGAGGTGTTCTGTCCGACCCGGACTGACTGAGGTCTGTTGGTGAGGAAGTCTAGCAGCCAGTTGCGAATGGGGGTGTTGAAGCCCAGGTGTTCCAATTTTCCTACCAGATGCTGTGGGATGATGGTGTTAAACGCTGAGCTGAAGTCCAGGAACAGCCTCCGCACATGGGTGTTCTTCTCCTCCAGGTGAGCCAGGCTCAGGTGAAGAACGGAGGAGATGGCGTCCTGAGTGGAGCGGTTTTGCCGGTCGGCAAACTGGAACGGGTCAAATAATAGGGGGAGTCTGGAAACGATGTGACCTTTAAGCAGCCTTTCGAAGCACTTCATCATAACCGGAGTCAGTGCAACAGGCCGGTAATCATTAAATGAGGTGATTTGAGGTTTCTTCGGCACCGGAATGATGGAGGCAGTCTTAAAGCACGCCGGCACTGTGGCTTGGCCCAGCGAGGTGTTAAAAATGTCTGTGATGACCCCAGCCAGATGACTTGCACATTCCCTGAACACACGCCCAGGAATGTTGTCGGGGCCAGGGGCCTTACAGGGGTTGACTCTCCTCAGGGTCTTCAACACATCGGCGGAGTCAAGGCAGAGTACCTCCTCTTCCTGATGGGGGACAGTTTTAACTGCTGGAGTGCCTTTTAGTGCCTCGAACCTCCCAAAGAAGTTATTTAGACCATTTAGAAAGTCAGCATCAACTACACCCACCGGGGGGGGGGGAGGGTGAGTTGTAGTCTGTAATCGCCCGTATGCCTTGCCACATACTCCTGATGTTTTTGACGTCGTGGAAACGATCCTGAAATTTTCGACTGCGGTCTCGCTTCGCTATCCTGATGGCACGGTTCAAGTTGGCTCTCGCTGTCCTCAGTGTCTCCTTGTCGCCAGACTTGAAGGCAGAGTTCCGCGCTCGTAGCGTTTGACGTACCTCCTCAGTCATCCAGGGTCGTTGGTTGCTCCGGGTGATGATATTCTTAGTGGTGCTGACGTCCTCGGTGCATTTGTTGATGTAGGCTGACACAGTCATGGCACACGCATGTCTAATCTACATCGGGAAAACTGGGAGGGAGGGAGGCAGGCAGGGAGGCAGGCAGGGAGGCAGGCAGGCAGTGTCTGTCTGTTGAGGTTTTCACCTTGTTCTTCTCCTGCTGAAGTTCTAACTGGACGTCCATCAGTTTGGTTCTCAGCTCGTCATTGGCGGCCTGAAGGGCGTCCGTTCGCTCCGCCTTGGCCCGCCCTGCCGGAGCTCGTTTGGACATCTCTTACTCGAGTCTCGCCCGGTCGTCAGTCAGAGATCACAACATTTGTACCTGGAGAGCACAAACGCAGCGCTGTTTTCCACTGGCTTCGAACTCAACTTCAATCGGTACCGTAACTTACAACATCATAAACATAGAACTAGCTTGACTTATTCATTGAATAAATGCATTTGGTTCTTCAAAACTGCATCACGCAACATAGCGTGACCGAGACGGCCGTTATCCACCTGCGTGAAGTTATTTGGTGAAATGAATGAGATGTTTAAGACACCATCGTTCTGTCTCTATGTAGATGAAGGTAAATAATCGATTGCTGAAGGTCCAAAGGTGTTGTGATAAACAAATAAACATATTAGTGATTAGTGACATATTTGTGATAAACATATTAGGCAGGATAATCACATATGTTAACGTGACTGCCCACACTGTATTTATTTATGGTTATTTGTTAAATCGAGTACTGTTAGACATGAAATAGGAAGTGTTTAACATAAATGGAAGACGAAAGGGGTACTCACCATTGTAGCTCCTGCTGGTCAATGATACGAGCCTCTTCTTGCAGTGGAAAACATACAGCCAACAAACACCGTGGAACCTAAAGGAATGAAATTAAACATTAACATTTAGCCTCAACCAACATTCACAGATACAACGCAACGCAAACTACACAAACGTAAATCTTTTTAAACACAATGAGTTGTACTTACCGTGTACGCTCTAGACGGTCCACTTGCAAGCGGAAAATAAAGATATTTCTGTTGATAATCGTCGTGTTTGTATCCGGTGTCTCGCTCAAGGCCATTGCGCCCACAGATTTGAATTTTGGCGAGAGTTCAGCCTATTGACGTCATTTCCGCGGTGTAATACCCGCATATCTGAAACGGCAAAGTTAAAAGTAGAGTTAAATAAAGTTTTTAGTCAACGCAATAATTTACAACCGTTGACCAGTCGAAATAATCGTCGAAATTTGGCGTCTGTGGCTGGAAGCAGACGCCGAGTTCGACATTCCTCCCAAACGCCACACTCCCTCGCTTTTCAGGGCTAAAAAAAAACAGTTGTAATTACCTTGTACGCTCTAGACGGTCAAGTTGCAAGCTGAAAACAAAAATATTTGCCTTGTTAGTCATCGTGTTACTAACAGCTGTGTCTTGTTTGCCAGAACTGCCGCTTTCCTACTTCCTGTTGCAAGCCACGCCCACGGATTATAATTTTGCCGTGAGTTCCGCCTATTGACGTCATGTCCGCGTCACATGACTGCGACGTAATATTATCTAAAACTGTTTGTGCGGTATTGTGTTGTTCTGTGCGGTATTGTGTTATTCTGTGCGGCGTCGTGTTGTTCTGTGCGGCGTCGTGTTGTTCAGTGCGACGTCGTGTTGTTCAGTGCGGCATGGTGTTGTTCAGTGCGGCATGGTGTTGTTCAGTGCGGCATGGTGTTGTTCAGTGCGGCATAATGTTGTTCAGTGCGGCATAGTGTTGTTCAGTGCGGCATGGTGTTGTTCAGTGCGGCATGGTGTTGTTCAGTGCGGCATGGTGTTGTTCAGTGCGGCATAATGTTGTTCAGTGCGGCATGGTGTTGTTCAGTGCGGGATGGTGTTGTTCAGTGCAGGATGGTGTTGTTCAGTGCGGCATGGTGTTGTTCAATGCGGCATGGTGTTGTTCAGTGCGGGATGGTGTTGTTCAGTGCGGCATGGTGTTGTTCAGTGCGGCATAATGTTGTTCAGTGCGGCATGGTGTTGTTCAGTGCGGCATGGTGTTGTTCAGTGCGGCATGGTGTTGTTCAGTGCGGCATGGTGTTGTTCAGTGCGGAATGGTGTTGTTCAGTGCGGCATGGTGTTGTTCAGTCCGGGATGGTGTTGTTCAATGCGGGATCGTGTTGTTCAGTGCGGGGTGGTGTTGTTCAGTGCGGGATGGTGTTGTTCAGTGCGGCATGCTGTTGTTCAATGCGGCATGGTGTTGTTCAGTGCGGGATGGTGTTGTTCATTGCGGCATGGTGTTGTTCAGTGCGGCATGGTGTTGTTCAGTGCGGCATGGTGTTGTTCAGTGCGGCATGGTGTTGTTCAGTGCGGCATAATGTTGTTCAGTGCGGCATGGTGTTGTTCAGTGTGGAAAGGTGTTGTTCAGTGCAGGATGGTGTTGTTCAGTGCGGCATGGTGTTGTTCAATGCAGGATCGTGTTGTTCAGTGCAGCATAATGTTGTTCAGTGCAGCATGGTGTTGTTCAGTGCGGCATGGTGTTGTTCAATGCGGCATGGTGTTGTTCACTGCGGGATGGTGTTGTTCAATGCGGGATCGTGTTGTTCAGTGCGGCATAATGTTGTTCAGTGCAGCATGGTGTTGTTCAGTGCGGCATGGTGTTGTTCAGTGCGACATAATGTTGTTCAGTGCGGCATAATGTTGTTCAGTGCGGCATAATGTTGTTCAGTGCGGCATGGTGTTGTTCAGTGCGGCATGGTGTTGTTCAGTGCGGCATGGTGTTGTTCAGTGCAGGATGGTGTTGTTCAGTGCGGCATGGTGTTGTTCAATGCGGCATGGTGTTGTTCAGTGCGGGATGGTGTTGTTCAGTGCAGGATGGTGTTGTTCAGTGCGGCATGGTGTTGTTCAGTGCGGAATGGTGTTGTTCAGTGCGGCATGGTGTTGTTCAGTGCGGCATGGTGTTGTTCAGTGCAGGATGGTGTTGTTCAATGCGGGATCGTGTTGTTCAGTGCGGCATGGTGTTGTTCAGTGCGGCATGGTGTTGTTCAGTGCGGCATAATGTTGTTCAGTGCGGCATGGTGTTGTTCAGTGCGGCATGGTGTTGTTCAGTGCGGCATGGTGTTGTTCAGTGCGGCATGGTGTTGTTCAGTGCGGCATAATGTTGTCCAGTGCGCCATAATGTTGTTCAGTGCGGCATGGTGTTGTTTAGTGCGGGATGGTGTTGTTCAGTGCAGGATGGTGTTGTTCAGTGCGGCATGGTGTTGTTCAATGCGGCATGGTGTTGTTCAGTGCGGGATGGTGTTGTTCAGTGCGGCATGGTGTTGTTCAGTGCGGCATAATGTTGTTCAGTGCGGCATGGTGTTGTTCAGTGCGGCATGGTGTTGTTCAGTGCGGCATGGTGTTGTTCAGTGCGGCATGGTGTTGTTCAGTGCGGAATGGTGTTGTTCAGTGCGGCATGGTGTTGTTCAGTGCGGGATGGTGTTGTTCAATGCGGGATCGTGTTGTTCAGTGCGGGGTGGTGTTGTTCAGTGCAGGATGGTGTTGTTCAGTGCAGGATGGTGTTGTTCAGTGCGGCATGGTGTTGTTCAATGCAGGATCGTGTTGTTCAGTGCAGCATAATGTTGTTCAGTGCAGCATGGTGTTGTTCAGTGCGGCATGGTGTTGTTCAATGCGGCATGGTGTTGTTCAGTGCGGGATGGTGTTGTTCAGTGCGGCATGGTGTTTTTCAGTGCGGCATAATGTTGTTCAGTGCGGCATGGTGTTGTTCAGTGCGGCATGGTGTTGTTCAGTGGAGGATGGTGTTGTTCAGTGCGGCATGGTGTTGTTCAATGCAGGATCGTGTTGTTCAGTGCAGCATAATGTTGTTCAGTGCAGCATGGTGTTGTTCAATGCGGCATGGTGTTGTTCACTGCGGGATGGTGTTGTTCAATGCGGGATGGTGTTGTTCAATGCGGGATCGTGTTGTTCAGTGCGGCATGGTGTTGTTCAGTGCGGCATGGTGTTGTTCAGTGCGACATAATGTTGTTTAGTGCGGCATAATGTTGTTCAGTGCGGCATAATGTTGTTCAGTGCGGCATGGTGTTGTTCAGTGCGGCATGGTGTTGTTCAGTGCGGCATGGTGTTGTTCAGTGCAGGATGGTGTTGTTCAGTGCGGCATGGTGTTGTTTAATGCGGCATGGTGTTGTTCAGTGCGGGATGGTGTTGCGGCATGGTGTTGTTCAGTGCGGCATGGTGTTGTTCAGTGCGGCATAATGTTGTTCAGTGCGGCATGGTGTTGTTCAGTGCGGCATGGTGTTGTTCAGTGCGGCATGGTGTTGTTCAGTGCGGCATGGTGTTGTCCAGTGCGGCATAATGTTGTCCAGTGCGCCATAATGTTGTTCAGTGCGGCATGGTGTTGTTTAGTGCGGGATGGTGTTGTTCAGTGCAGGATGGTGTTGTTCAGTGCGGCATGGTGTTGTTCAATGCGGCATGGTGTTGTTCAGTGCGGCATGGTGTTGTTCAGTGCGGCATGGTGTTGTTCAGTGCGGCATAATGTTGTTCAGTGCGGCATGGTGTTGTTCAGTGCGGCATGGTGTTGTTCAGTGCGGCATGGTGTTGTTCAGTGCGGCATGGTGTTGTTCAGTGCGGAATGGTGTTGTTCAGTGCGGCATGGTGTTGTTCAGTGCGGGATGGTGTTCAATGCGGGATCGTGTTGTTCAGTGCGGGGTGGTGTTGTTCAGTGCAGGATGGTGTTGTTCAGTGCAGGATGGTGTTGTTCAGTGCGGCATGGTGTTGTTCAATGCAGGATCGTGTTGTTCAGTGCAGCATAATGTTGTTCAGTGCGGCATGGTGTTGTTCAGTGCGGGATGGTGTTCAATGCGGGATCGTGTTGTTCAGTGCGGGGTGGTGTTGTTCAGTGCAGGATGGTGTTGTTCAGTGCAGGATGGTGTTGTTCAGTGCGGCATGGTGTTGTTCAATGCAGGATCGTGTTGTTCAGTGCGGCATAATGTTGTTCAGTGCAGCATGGTGTTGTTCAGTGCGGCATGGTGTTGTTCAGTGCGGCATGGTGTTGTTCAGTGCGGCGTAATGTTGTTCAGTGCGGCATGGTGTTGTTCAGTGCGGAATGGTGTTGTTCAGTGCGGGATGGTGTTGTTCAGTGCGGCATGGTGTTCAATGCGGAATGGTGTTGTTCAGTGCAGGATGGTGTTGTTCAGTGCGGCATGGTGTTGTTCAGTGCGGGATCGTGTTGTTCAGTGCAGGATGGTGTTGTTCAGTGCGGCATGGTGTTGCTCAGTGCGGCATGGTGTTGTTCAGTGCGGGATGGTGTTGTTCATTGCGGCATGGTGTTGTTCAGTGCGGCATGGTGTTGTTCAGTGCGGCATGGTGTTGTTCAGTGCGGCATAATGTTGTTCAGTGCGCCATAATGTTGTTCAGTGCGGCATGGTGTTGTTCAGTGCGGGATGGTGTTGTTCAGTGCAGGATGGTGTTGTTCAGTGCGGCATGGTGTTGTTCAGTGCGGCATAATGTTGTTCAGTGCGGCATAATGTTGTTCAGTGCGGCATAATGTTGTTCAGTGCGGGATGGTGTTGTTCATTGCGGCATGGTGTTGTTCAGTGCGGCATGGTGTTGTTCAGTGCGGCATGGTGTTGTTCAGTGCGGGATGGCTTTGTTCAGTGCAGGATGGTGTTGTTCAGTGCGGCATGGTGTTGTTCAGTGCGGCATGGTGTTGTTCATTTCGGCATAATGTTGTTCAGTGCGGCATAATGTTGTTTAGTGCGGCATGGTGTTGTTCAGTGCGGGATGGTGTTGTTCAGTGCGTTATAATGTTGTTCAGTGCGGCATGGTGTTGTTCAGTGCGGCATGGTGTTGTTCAGTGCGGCATGGTGTTGTTCAGTGCGGCATAATGTTGTTCAGTGCGGCATAATGTTGTTCAGTGCGGCATGGTGTTGTTCAGTGCGGGATGGTGTTGTTCAGTGCGGGATGGTGTTGTTCAGTGCGGCATGGTGTTCAATGCGGAATGGTGTTGTTCAGTGCAGGATGGTGTTGTTCAGTGCGGCATGGTGTTGTTCAGTGCGGCATAATGTTGTTCAGTGCGGCATGGTGTTGTTCAGTGCGGCATGGTGTTGTTCAGTGCGGCATGGTGTTGTTGAGTGCGGCATAATGTTGTTCAGTGCGGCATGGTGTTGTTCAGTGCGGCATGGTGTTGTTCAGTGCGGCATAATGTTCAGTGCGGCATAATGTTGTTCAGTGCGGCATGGTGTTGTTCAGTGCGGGATGGTGTTGTTCAGTGCAGGATGGTGTTGTTCAGTGCGGCATGGTGTTCAGTGCGGGATGGTGTCTTTCAGTGCGGCATGGTGTCGTTCAGTGCGGCATGGTGTCTTTCAGTGCGGCATGGTGTCGTTCAGTGAGGCATGGTGTTGTTCAGTGCGGCATGGTGTTGTTTAGTGCGGCATGGTGTTGTTCAGTGCGGGATGGTGTTGTTCAGTGTGGCATGGTGTTCAGTGCGGCATGGTGTTGTTCAGTGCGGTATCGTGTTGTTCAGTGCGGTATCGTGTTTCTCAGTGCGGTATCGTGTTGTTCAGTGCAGTATCGTTGTGTTGTTCGTATTGTGTTTAACACTTAGCCTCTAACACTTAGCCTCTAACACTTAGCCTCTAGCATCTAGAAGGTAAATAAATAGGAAGGAAGGACTCACCGGTGACGTCTTCGCCCACGTCCAAGCGTTGTACTTTGTATTTTCATCCTTCTGACAGTGGAAAACATAGCCAACAAACACCGTGGAACCTAAACGAATGAAAGAAAACTATCATTTGGCCACAACCAACATTCACAGATACAACACAATGTGACGTGCGGGGTTGAGGTTAAAGGTTGAGTGAAGGGCCCTCGTTTTAAACTACTTTTTTGAAAAGGATTGGGAACAAGTAAGACGTATTTAATTTATTTAATGGGAAGTAGTAAGAGCTATTGAATTTAATCTATGTATTATATTCTATTGTATTGTATTCTGTTGTATTCTTTTGGATTGTATTCACACTAACCCCACTAAAACTTCAGCCCACAAAAACTCGCCTCTGGCGCCTAGCCTCTGGCACTTAGCCTCTAACACTTAGCCTTTAACACTTAGCCTTTAACACTTAGCCTTTAACACTTAGCCTAGAAGGTGAATAAATAGGGTTAAAGGTTGAGTGAAGGGACCTCGTTTTAAACGACTTTTTTGTAAAGGAGTGGGAACAAGTAAGACGTATTTAATTTATTTAATGGGAAGTAGTAAGACTTATTAAATTTATTTAATCTACTTTTCTTCCCAGGCAAAATTTGATGTGCTGCAATTCCAAATTTCCAAAGTGAATGAAGGAATGAAGTCCTTTAAATTATGATTTTGTATAAATACTAGGCATTAACACAAAATCGACGGCACAAAATGGGCAGACTTTACTTGTTTGAAAAGGACTGGTTACAAGACAGACTTTTTTAATTTATTTAATGGGAAGAAGACTTATTTAGTTTAATTGATCTATTTTTGTTCCCTGGCAAAATTCGATTTGCTGCAATTCCAAATTTCCAAAGTGAATGAAGGAAAGAAGTCGTTTAAATTATGATTTTGTTTAAATACTAGGCATAGACACAAAATCTACGGCACAAAATGGGCAGACTTTACTTGTTTGAAGAGGACTGGTTACAAGACAGACTTTTCTGATTTATTTAATGGGAAGAAGACTTATTTAGTTTATTTAATCTATTTTTGTTCCCTGGCAAAATTGGATTTGCTGAAATTGTATTTTGCCAAATCTTGCCTTGAGACCTGATAGGAAGTATTAAACGCTTAGTTAAATCAATACAAGTTGGTAATAAGAGCGAGTAATGTTGGTTGAACCGATGAATGAAGGTTGAAAGCAATTTAAATTATGACTTTGTATAAATACTAGATATTAACAGAACATCTACTGCGCGAAATGGGCAGAGTTTACTTGTTTGAGAAGGAGTGGCTTATTCAAAACTAAGATTTATTTAATCTGTTTGTTCCCAGGCAAAATTGGATGTGATGCAATTCCAAATTTCACCACATGATGGTGCCCAATTTTGACTTCATAGGACATATTAAACACTTAGCTTGTTATTATGTTCAAGGTAATCAGATTTGTTTATTATTCTAATGGCCTCTTCAAAACTATTCTGGATTACTACTTTGGATCTATTCTACATTACTTGGCAACAACATACTCTGTAACAGATTAGGCAGTATAATCATATCTGTTAACTTGAGAGTGCCCACACTCAATCTACTTATCGTGATGTGTTAAATCAATTACTGTTAGACATTATTTGTCTGATAATCTACCAAATCTTTGAATTGAAGAATTTGTGATTTAATTAATAGCTTGTTGTTATGTTAAGGGTAATCAGACTTGTATATAATTCTAATGGCCTTCTTTTGAAAACTATTCTGAATTACAACTTTGGATCTTATATTACTTTGCAACAATCTACTCCGTGACAGATTAGGCAGTATAATCACATATGTTAACTTCAGTGCCCACACTGTATTTATTTATGGTTATTTGTTAAATCAAGTACTGTTAGACATGAAATAGGAAGTGTTTAACATAAATGTTATGGCTACTCACCATTGTAGCTCGCTCCTGGTCAATGATACGAGCCTCTTCTTGCAGTGGAAAACTTGCAGCCAACAAACACCGTGGAACCTAAAGGAATGAAATTAAACATTAACATTTCGCCTCGACCAATTTTCACACGTACAACGCAACGCGGCTACACTTCTGCTATTACAAACGTAAATCTCCTTAAACACAATGAGTGTTACTTACCGTGTACGCTCTAGACGGTCCAGTTGCAAGCAGAAAATAAAGATATTTCTGTTGATAATCGTCGCTGCTCAGTGGCTCACGGCCATCGCGCCAACAGATTTGAATTTTGGCGGAGGTTCGGGCAATTACGTCATATCCACGGCACATGACTGCGACGTAATACCCGCTTATCTGAAACGGCAGTTAAAAGTAGAGTTACATCAAGTTTTCTTGGAACCTAAACGAATGAAAGAAAACTATCATTTGGCCACAACCAACATTCACAGATACAACACAACGTGCGGGGTTGGGGTTAAAGATTGAGTGAAGGGCCCTCGTTTTAAACTACTGTTTTGAAAAGGAGTGGGAACAAGTAAGACGTATTTAATTTATTTAATGGGAAGTAGTAAGACTTATTAAATTTATTTAATCTACTTTTCTTCCCAGGCAAAATTTGATGTGCTGCAATTCCAAATTTCCAAAGTGAATGAAGGAATGAAGTCCTTTAAATTATGATTTTGTATAAATACTAGGCATTAACACAAAATCGACGGCACAAAATGGGCAGACTTTACTTGTTTGAAAAGGACTGGTTACAAGACAGACTTTTTTAATTTATTTAATGGGAAGAAGACTTATTTAGTTTAATTGATCTATTTTTGTTCCCTGCCAAAATTCGATTTGCTGCAATTCCAAATTTCCAAAGTGAATGAAGGAAAGAAGTCGTTTAAATTATGATTTTGTTTAAATACTAGGCATAGACACAAAATCTACGGCACAAAATGGGCAGACTTTACTTGTTTGAAGAGGACTGGTTACAAGACAGACTTTTCTGATTTATTTAATGGGAAGAGGACTTATTTAGTTTATTTAATCTATTTTTGTTCCCTGGCAAAATTGGATTTGCTGAAATTGTATTTTGCCAAATCTCGATTTGAGACCTGATAGGAAGTATTAAACGCTTAGTTAAATCAATACAAGTTGGTAAGAAGAGCGAGTAATGTTGGTTGAACCGATGAATGAAGGTTGAAAGCAATTTAAATTATGACTTTGTATAAATACTAGATATTAACAGAACATCTACTGCGCAAAATGGGCAGAGTTTACTTGTTTGAGAAGGAGTGGCTTATTCAAAACTAAGATTTATGTAATCTGTTTGTTCCCAGGCAAAATTGGATGTGATGCAATTCCAAATTTCACCACATGATGGTGCCCAATTTTGACTTCATAGGACATATTAAACACTTAGCTTGTTATTATGTTCAAGGTAATCAGATTTGTTTATCATTCTAATGGCCTCTTCAAAACTATTCTGGATTACTACTTTGGATCTATTCTACATTACTTGGCAACAACATACTCTGTAACAGATTAGGCAGTATAATCACATATGTTAACTTGAGAGTGCCCACACTCAATCTACTTATCGTGATGTGTTAAATCAATTACTGTTAGACATTATTTGTCTGATAATCTACCAAATCTTTGAATTGAAGAATTTGTGATTTAATTAATAGCTTGTTCGGGGTAATCAGACTTGTATATAATTCTAATGGCCTTCTTTTGAAAACTATTCTGAATTACAACTTTGGATCTTATATTACTTTGCAACAATCTACTCGGTGACAGATTAGGCAGTATAATCACATATGTTAACTTCAGTGCCCACACTGTATTTATTTATGGTTATTTGTTAAATCAAGTACTGTTAGACATGAAATAGGAAGTGTTTAACATAAATGTTATGGCTACTCACCATTGTAGCTCGCTCCTGGTCAATGATATGAGCCTCTTCTTGCAGTGGAAAACTTGCAGCCAACAAACACCGTGGAACCTAAAGGAATGAAATTAAACATTAACATTTCGCCCGGACCAACATTCACACGTACAACGCAACGCGGCTACACTTCTGCTATTACAAACGTAAATCTCCTTAAACACAACGAGTGTTACTTACCGTGTACGCTCTAGGCAAAATTGGATGTGATGCAATTCCAAATCTATCTGAAACGGCAGTTAAAAGTAGAGTTACATCAAGTTTTCTTTTTTAATCAACACAATCATTTACAACCGTTGACCAGAAAGAATCGTCGAAATTCGACGTCCCCCACAAACGCCACGTCACTCGCTTTTCAGGGCAACAAAAGTACTTCTTTTTAAAAACGATGAGTTGTACTTACCGTGTACGCTCTGGACGGTCCAGTTGCAAGCAGAAAATAAAAATATTTCTCTTGTTAGTCGTATGTTACCATCCGCTGTGTCTTTGTCAACATCGCCGCCATTTTCCTACTTCCTGCTGCGAGCCACGCCCACGGATTTAAATTTGGGCGGAAGCTCTTTCCATTGGCGTCGTTTTCGCGTATAGCAAATCCGATTGGTTGGGAAGGGGGCACGGTTATGCAGCCGAGGAGTCCTGTGATCGGTGGGATGTAAAGTAGGCGTCGACGTCACGTCCGCGTCACGTGACCACGACGTGGCAGACGTCAAATAGCAACCGCTGTTTTGTTTAGTAGACTTACAGTTGTTATGCATTGACATAATGGCGCACACACCAAATAGATTTAAATAAATTAAATAATTCTTCTGCCCACTCTCTTTTAAACAAGTTAACTCTCCCCGCGGATTTGAATTCCGGCGAAAGTTACGCCCATCGACGTCACGTATGTCACGTGACCACGACGTGGCAGATGTCATATAGCAACCGCTGTTTTGTTTAGTAGATTTACAGTTGTTATGCATTGGCATAATGGTGTGCACTCAAAATAGATTTAAATAAATTAAATATTTCTTCTGCCTACTCCCTTTTAAACAAGTTAACTCTGCCCACGTCCATTGACGTCTTGTCTGCGTCACGTGACCACGACGTAGCGACGTCATATAGTAACCGCTGTTTTGACCAGTAGACTTAGTTATTATGCGTTGACATAATGGCGCACTGGTTAGCATGGCCACCTCTTAAGCATGATGATGCGGGTTCGACGCCTGATCAATGTTAGCATGGAGTGAGCTGAAGTGCATGGCGCTGAAGATTTGAATCTTTGAAATGCGCTGAGGTCTGACATATCAGGCAGAATGGTTTGCCATCACGTTCAACAAAAAATAGAAACTTTCCCACTCTGATTAAAACGTCCTGTGTTCATCTACGTATTTTTGTTTTGCTGTGCATCTTTTCCCTGCCATTTCGAGAGCCCAATTGACACTCATAGTTTAAAGAAATGTGTTTGCCCATCCTACTTTGTGGAATTTCACCACATGCGCTTTTGACCAAAATACCAAATTGAACTCAAGTGAAGCCAACACGCACAACCCCCCCCCCCCACACACACACACACACACACACACAAATGTTGATATGAACATAAAAGAGCCGCATGCGGTTCGGGAGTTGCGGCTTGGCCAAACCTGTACTATACAACTTTATTTGTATAAAATTTTCACAACAGCTGTCACACAAACAAAGCGGGAAAAACCGAAGACGTGCGTGTTCCGCCCACGCTGGATTTATTTGCACCTTTGAAAAGACACCGTATTGCCGCAGATGTGGCAAAGAGTACTTTTGGGCATCTGAGACGGAAGGATGTCCAAAGCATCACGTCACCTGCTCTGGTAGGCATGGTGGTGGGACGTTGAGGTCAACCGCTTTGGGGTTGGCTGACTCTTTGATCGCAGGATGCCACACACTTGAAGACAGAAGCAGAAAAGCAGAGCTAAATGCAAAATGTACTCACCGGTGACTCCAATTTTTTTCCCCCCTGAAGAAACAGCTGGACGGGTGGCCCCGGCTGGCCAGTGGGACTCTTGTTATTCTGACCCTTTTTAGTGCGCGTTTGGGGCAACAACCGTTTTTTGTGGCGCTCTCTTCTGGTTCAAAAGTGCCCTGCATGTGAATTTGCTTTTCCTGCCTTCTGATTGGATGAGCGCCGGTGTGACGCGGTGCCTCTGTCACCGTGGCGGGGGGTATACGTTGGCATCGGAGCGTCTGCCAACGTCTGAGACCGGCTGGCAGTGTATCGGAGGTGTCGAGTGCGGTGCCGCTGGAGCTCACTCACCAGCTGGTGTTAGGGCCACAGAATGAAGGCCAAGGAGAAGAATAGAAAGAGAAACAGAAACTTCTCCTCCAATTGTTTGATTTGTCTCTTCTGAGCTTCGATGAATTCTTTCAGCTCTTTGTTCCTCTAGGACGGACAAATGGAAAGTGGCATTCAAAAGCCAGTAAGCGTGCAAGTAAGTGCCGGGCTGGCTTTGGGCCCTTACCTGTTGCGCGCTGTGCAGCAGATCCATTCTCTCTTGGAGGATGCAAGCGTCGCGCTCCCTCAACTCGCACATCAGGGCTCGCTTCCATTGGTCCACGGCGCTCCTAAGCTCTTCTCTCTGATCCGCCGTCAGCACGTCATTCACGCCAGCGTGGCTGGCTTTTTCGCCGTCCGTGGCGGGGCAGTCCCGCTGCGGTAGCGCCTCGTACAACATGGCCTCCAGCTCCAGGATCCTCTGGGCCGCAATCCTCGTCCATCAGTGGTCCGGCGGGAGATTTGAGGGCGGCTTACCTTATGAGCCTGGTCCATGGAACACTTCCTGAAGTCCAACTCTTCATCCAGGTAGCCCTTCTGCTTGCAGAACATATCCTAGCACAGCTCAAGGTCAGAATTGTTGGGGCACATTGCCGGAGTTCCCCTTGGCTGATGTCGCGTGTCTGTCTACCTTCTCACTTTCAATGTCCAACATCTTCTGTTGAAGTGCTGACTTGGTCACTTTGATGTATTCTAACCACTGAGGAAAGGCTGCTGTCACATAAGCAGAATGCGAGAGCGTGCGTGGACGTGCGCGTTACCTTCTCGGCTAGGGTGAGAAGGGTCCTGGCGTGAATCACGACCACCTGCTCCTCGTTGGTGAGATTCTGCAAGAGCCCAAAGGCACAGCGTCAACAAGCTTCTTTCAGCGCAAAGCCTTCCAAAAGTCACATTTGAGCCGCCGAGTCTCGTGGAGTGCGAACATAAGGAGTTCGACATACACTTACGGCGTTATAGCCCAGGATGTCCAGCTTCTTCATCAGATCACTGATGACGATGTCCGGGGGAAAGGCGCAAGGAGCAATGTAAGGTGTTCTGGGACCTCGGGTTAAGGTTAGGGTTGCGAGGGACGCCTTACGTACGCTCACGCCCTCGGCCTCGCAGTAGATCTGCAAAGGGCTGAGGCCGTCTGGGAAACGGACTTGCAGAAACTTCAAGACGGGGGAGCGCCACTCCCTCTCCTGAAAGGCAGAGGCATGCATCCGTCCGTCCGTCCGTCCGTCCGTCCGTCACATCTCTGGCCTCAACACGCTTGTGCGAGTCTTCCCACCTCCAGCTCCAGGATGCGGAACTCAAGCAGTTCGTTTTGGTCTCGGATATCCTGGATGTGCTCTTTCAGACGCGCTTCTTCCGCCTCCATCCGCCTGACCTGAAAAGACAGTCAGACCTCATCTGCGGGGCTTCCCGACAGGTGTGACGCCAAGCGACTCCGCCCAGCGCCTTTCTTTCCGTCACCTTTTCGGCCAACTGCTGATTGCTCTGACGCAGCAGCTGCTTCTCCTCCACCCACTTGACATTCTAGAAGAGACAAACGCGTGGACAGCTTTGGAATGTTGTGTCATTTTCATCCACAAATTCTTTGGTTGACTGGAAAATGACATTTGCTTTTCTCCGCATTTTCCCAGCCACGTTCGGGGGGGGGGGGGGGGGGTTGGTCCAGTAATGCCAGACGGATGAGTGACTGAAGAATGTAGCTATTTTGTCTGAGAAAAAGGTGTGCTCATTGATGAGCTTACCTGTCCTTGTTGCTTCAGCGCTGACTCCAGATCTGCTACTCTGCTTTGATAGTGACCCATTTCTACCATCAGCTTTTCTCTGGTCTGAAAGGAGGAGGAGGGAGGCTCCTCCTCCTCCTTTCAGACCAGAGAACACCCGAGGCTGGGTGAGAACGGGGAGGCTGCGACCCGGCCGGGGGTTGCGGGAAGGGGCGCCACCTTGATCTCCTTCTCGGCGTCGTAGTCCCCTTTCGCTGGTCTGGGCTAGCAGAGCGTAGGCTCGTTGCAGCGCTTGATATTCTTGCGTCAGCTGGCGGTAGCGAAGCTCCGCCTCTTCATGCACACACCAATGCAACACAGCACGAGTACCAGAATCAGTCAGACCGGCGACAAAGCACCCGCGACGCAAAGACGAGTCCGATTCCAGGCTGAAGAGGAATGTTTGGTGCCAATACGCTGGCAGAAATGGCGGGCTACCTCTTCGGGTTCCGTGTCGGGGGTTCTGTCGGTGTGAAAAGACAAGGACGATCCGTCCGAGTCCACCAACACGTCTTCGTCGTAGCCGTAAAATGTTTCGATGACCTGCGGGCGCGGAAGCAAACATCTCTCTGAACAAACTGAAGCGACACCTCACGATGAATCGACGAGAGGAACGATAGCGAGAAAAAGGCCATTTCATCTTGCGCAACACCAAGCAGCCGCAAACAAACAGACTCACCTTGCAGGACCTCACGCTTTGTTCCTCCTCAGAGATTCTCGACGTCGGTATCGTAGCAGCAAATCTCTCTCCTGTCGACACAAATAATCCGCCTTTGAGATTCTTCGGATGCAAAGGGAACGAACGGCTCCGGCGCAGAAACAAACGCGACTCACAATGACATTTCTGACATGAGCTCCTGTCTCCAGAGCCTGAAAAACACGTCACCGGCGATGATTGGAGGGACGCTCGTCTTTTCCAAAAGTGACAACTACAGGGTGTGTCAGGGTTTTCCAGATTATCTTTATCGTATCATTGTGTTGCTTTGACTTTGACTGCGACCTGTAATAAATAATATTATTTATCCCTTATTTATCCCTATCGCTTATCCCTTCCTACACAAAGTCGTAAAACACCCCTTGCTATGTTTTGACTAGAGGTCAAGGGCTTCCTCTATTCAATCCACTCTTACACCCACCCTGTTTCTCTTAATTAAAATGCTCGTGCAGGAGCCGAGAGTCAGACTTCATTCGTACAACGGATGGACTCTCCACCTGCAGGTGTCCAAAAGAACTTACTTGTCTCCCGTGTGGTTCTTGCAAAATAAGTTGGAGCGAGCGCAACTCTAACAGGGTGCATTTTGCCACTAGCTGCCTACGGACAATGACGCCGCGCTCGCGGCTCATGGTTGACGGGCTGAGCAGCCGGGCAAGTCCGTCGTTTTCAGCGCACAGCGAGTGGCAAAGGCGCTGACAAAACGGGAGCTTTGAGCTGCTGAAAACGGCAAAACAAGTCTAAAGCGTGTTCAAACGCGTGCGCACAATGCTCCTGCTTGAAAGGTCGGAATTTAAGGGGCCAATTTTTTGGATGGCGGCCGCCGGCCAAGCTTTGGACGGAAAAGGTTTCCTGGCGACAGCGAGCGAGCGCGGCGCTGCCGTACGTGCACCGAGTCGCCTGCCTGAAGACCTTGGACAAGTCGTCGATGATGTGCCGCTGCTCCACAACTTGAAGGAACTCCATTTCACCGTCCTGCTGGCCGCAACCGCGGTCCAGGTCATTGAGCGAACTAGGCCTTCTCTGTGGAACACAAATGCAGTGGACTCTGTTGGCACGCCGCCGTTGTCCGCGTCGACTTACCAAGCTTGCCATCTCCTCGTTCTCCTGGGTGACAAAGCGCACTTTGTTTTCAAGGCGACACAGCACCAGCGAGAGTTCTTCATTCTTCCTGCTCAGGCGTTTGTTTTTGTACAGGAGTGGCAGAAACTGGCTTTCTGTTTCTCTCAGTCGCTTTAGCTGCAAGCATGAAGTGCGGGATGTGAAAGACGCACAACACGCGGGCCAGAACGTATCCATTCCTTTTGCATCGGTTTGAACGGAATCGTGGCTTTGGCTCCCAATAAAAGACATCTACCAGGCAACCGACTCGCCGCGCCGCTCAACTAATAAGCAAGCGCAATGGGTGCCTCGCTGGATGGCGCGCATCAAACGTAGCGCAAACCTTCAAGCGTGCCGTCAATAAATTACCAGTTCATTGCGCTCTTCAGAAAGCAGGGCGTTTCGATCCTCCAGTTTCCTGATGACTGCGCTGAGCTCAGCGATTTTCAGATGAAACCGTCGCGTGTCCCGATCCTCCTGAGACTGAAAACGCCCCGCAACACACACACACAAGCACTCGTTCAAAGTTCAAAACTGTTTTTGTGCTACCTTCCTCCAGCAACGAACTAAGTCATGCGTACTGCAAGTGTGTGATGAGGTGGCTTACGCAATGAAGAGGATTGCTAGTAGCGGCGTTGACCCCACTTCCAGGGTAGTTTAGGCCCGCCCTTTGGGAATCCCTCAGGGCAGCGATCTGCTGCTCGGCAGCCTGAGTCTGCAGCTGAAGGCGGTGGACGTGGCCGGCCCCAGGGCTTCATCCAAAACACTAACCGCTCTGTCTTTCAGCTTGATCTCATCCGTCTGGATGTACAAACGGGGAGCGCTCAGGCAGGCGGGCAAACTCATTTGCCAGAATTGTGACAAAAACAAAGAGAGCAACCGGCCAATTTTTTTCTGGAATCGACTAGAACACCTTTGCTGTGACAAAAGCGAAGCGAGCAACCGGACATTTTCTTCTTGTGAAATAGAATAGAATAGAATGCCTTAGGTGTCATTGCACTGCAGGTATACAACGAAATTGGGAACATAGCCACGCACCGCGCATCTGATCAGTCCTACCAGTCGGCGGATCTCCCTCTCGCAGTCTCTCTTGGTTCGGCTCAGCTCCTCCCGATGCTGGTGATGAGCCGATCGGAGCTCGGCCGCTCGGGACTGCCAGGCCTGCTGGGCCGCTGCCAGGGCTTCTTCCGCGCTCCTGGTGGAGGCGACACCGCTCGGTCTCCCGACACCGCCGCGTCTCCTCCACCTCCGCCAGCAAAGCGCCCCCCCTCCTCACCTGAGCAGACATTGCGCCACACCGGGCCGTTGAGACCGCAACGGAGCGCCGCGACGCTTACTGGGGACAAGCTACACAATACGGTAGCGGCCGCATCGAAGCCCGACGTGGCGTGCGGATAGTCAGACACGGATAGAGCGGATCACCTTGTCCATGGAGCCGTCCCTCAGGCTGAGGACCAAGGCATTCAGTCGCTGGATCTCTCCATCTTTGATTTTGATCACTCTCATCAGCTCCATTTCATGCTGCCGCAGTAATGTCTCCCTGGTAATGGCTAACTCTTTCTGCTTCTCCTCATGGAGTTTGCTTTTGAGTTCCGTCATGGCGGCGGTGGCACGGTGGTGCTCCGCCCGCAGGTCCTGACTTCTCTCTCTCTCCAGACAGCTGACCTGACATGACTTAGACTTAGACTTAGACAAACTTTATTGTCATCTTGTCTGCACATGGTGCATACAAAACGAAATTCCGTTGCATACGTCTTACAACAAAGTAGTGATATTGCAGTTGAATAGAAGTAACATACCCTATGAAAATATATATATATACATATATACTATATATATATATATATATATATTAAAAATAAGTATAAAGTGCAGCAGTGATAATTATGCAATAGTGCAAGTAGGCAAAACAGTATTCAAGAGTGTGCAGAGGAATGCTAAACCATGTATTAAACTTCTATTTAAAGGGTTTATACAAGTTCAGTAAAGTTGGTAGTGCGAGATAGTGCAAGATAGAGGTCCGTAGTGTCATAAAGTACAGTTCTGTGAATGTGTGATGCAGAGTTCAGTTTAGAGCTCAACAGTTCTAGTGTTCAACAGTCTGATGACAGCAGGGAAAAAGCTGTTGCAGAACCTGGTGGACCTGCAGCGGATGCTGCAAACCTCTTCCCAGAGGGCAGCAGGGAGAACAGTCCATGGTGGGGGTGTGATGGGTCATTGATGATGTTACGGGCACGGGACATGCAGCGCTGAGATGAAATGTCCTGAATGGAGGGAAGAGGAGCCCCTATGATCCTCTCTGCTGTCCTCACCACTCTCCTCACGTTCTTCCAATCGGAGGCGGTGCAGCCTCCACACCACACAGAGAGACAGCTTGTCAGAATGCTCTCTATGGTGCTCCTGTAGAACGTCCTCATGATGGGTGGGGGCAGGTGGGCTCTCCTCATCCTCCGCAGGAAGTACAAGCGCTTCTGTGCCCTCTTGACCAGTGCCGTAGTGTTCATAGTCCAGGTGAGGTCTTCTGTGATGTGGACCCCCAGGAATTTGGTGGTGCTGACCACCTCCACAGCTGAGCTGTTGATGATCAGTGGAGCGTGGTGAGGCTGTTTTTTCCTGAAGTCGACGATGATCTCCTTCATCTTCTCCTCATTCAGGATCAGGCTGTTTTCTCTGCACCAGCCCACCAGCTGCTCCACCTCCTCTCTGTAGTCCAGGTCGTTGTTGTCTCTGATGAGCCCCACCACCGTTGTGTCGTCTGCTGACTTCACGATGTGATTGGTGGTGAACCTGAGGACGCAGTCGTGTGTCATCAGGGTGCACAGCAGGGGGCTCAGGACGCAGCCCTGAAGGGAGCCTGTGCTGAGGGTGATGACATCAGAGGTGTTCTGTCCGACCCGGACTGACTGAGGTCTGTTGGTGAGGAACTCTAGCAGCCAGTTGCGAATGGGGGTGTTGAAGCCCAGGTGTTCCAATTTTCCTACCAGATGCTGTGGGATGATGGTGTTAAACGCTGAGCTGAAGTCCAGGAACAGCCTCCGCACATGGGTGTTCTTCTCCTCCAGGTGAGCCAGGCTCAGGTGAAGAACGGAGGAGATGGCGTCCTGAGTGGAGCGGTTTTGCCGGTCGGCAAACTGGAACGGGTCAAATAATAGGGGGAGTCTGGAAACGATGTGACCTTTAAGCAGCCTTTCGAAGCACTTCATCATAACCGGAGTCAGTGCAACAGGCCGGTAATCATTAAATGAGGTGATTTGAGGTTTCTTCGGCACCGGAATGATGGAGGCAGTCTTAAAGCACGCCGGCACTGTGGCTTGGCCCAGCGAGGTGTTAAAAATGTCTGTGATGACCCCAGCCAGATGACTTGCACATTCCCTGAACACACGCCCAGGAATGTTGTCGGGGCCAGGGGCCTTACAGGGGTTGACTCTCCTCAGGGTCTTCAACACATCGGCGGAGTCAAGGCAGAGTACCTCCTCTTCCTGATGGGGGACAGTTTTAACTGCTGGAGTGCCGTTTAGTGCCTCGAACCTCCCAAAGAAGTTATTTAGACCATTTAGAAAGTCAGCATCAACTACACCCACCGGGGGGGGGGGAGGGTGAGTTGTAGTCTGTAATCGCCCGTATGCCTTGCCACATACTCCTGATGTTTTTGACGTCGTGGAAACGATCCTGAAATTTTCGACTGCGGTCTCGCTTCGCTATCCTGATGGCACGGTTCAAGTTGGCTCTCGCTGTCCTCAGTGTCTCCTTGTCGCCAGACTTGAAGGCAGAGTTCCGCGCTCGTAGCGTTTGACGTACCTCCTCAGTCATCCAGGGTCGTTGGTTGCTCCGGGTGATGATATTCTTAGTGGTGCTGACGTCCTCGGTGCATTTGTTGATGTAGGCTGACACAGTCATGGCACACGCATGTCTAATCTACATCGGGAAAACTGGGAGGGAGGGAGGCAGGCAGGGAGGCAGGCAGGGAGGCAGGCAGGCAGTGTCTGTCTGTTGAGGTTTTCACCTTGTTCTTCTCCTGCTGAAGTTCTAACTGGACGTCCATCAGTTTGGTTCTCAGCTCGTCATTGGCGGCCTGAAGGGCGTCCGTTCGCTCCGCCTTGGCCCGCCCTGCCGGAGCTCGTTTGGACATCTCTTACTCGAGTCTCGCCCGGTCGTCAGTCAGAGATCACAACATTTGTACCTGGAGAGCACAAACGCAGCGCTGTTTTCCACTGGCTTCGAACTCAACTTCAATCGGTACCGTAACTTACAACATCATAAACATAGAACTAGCTTGACTTATTCATTGAATAAATGCATTTGGTTCTTCAAAACTGCATCACGCAACATAGCGTGACCGAGACGGCCGTTATCCACCTGCGTGAAGTTATTTGGTGAAATGAATGAGATGTTTAAGACACCATCGTTCTGTCTCTATGTAGATGAAGGTAAATAATCGATTGCTGAAGGTCCAAAGGTGTTGTGATAAACAAATAAACATATTAGTGATTAGTGACATATTTGTGATAAACATATTAGGCAGGATAATCACATATGTTAACGTGACTGCCCACACTGTATTTATTTATGGTTATTTGTTAAATCGAGTACTGTTAGACATGAAATAGGAAGTGTTTAACATAAATGGAAGACGAAAGGGGTACTCACCATTGTAGCTCCTGCTGGTCAATGATACGAGCCTCTTCTTGCAGTGGAAAACATACAGCCAACAAACACCGTGGAACCTAAAGGAATGAAATTAAACATTAACATTTAGCCTCAACCAACATTCACAGATACAACGCAACGCAAACTACACAAACGTAAATCTTTTTAAACACAATGAGTTGTACTTACCGTGTACGCTCTAGACGGTCCACTTGCAAGCGGAAAATAAAGATATTTCTGTTGATAATCGTCGTGTTTGTATCCGGTGTCTCGCTCAAGGCCATTGCGCCCACAGATTTGAATTTTGGCGAGAGTTCAGCCTATTGACGTCATTTCCGCGGTGTAATACCCGCATATCTGAAACGGCAAAGTTAAAAGTAGAGTTAAATAAAGTTTTTAGTCAACGCAATAATTTACAACCGTTGACCAGTCGAAATAATCGTCGAAATTTGGCGTCTGTGGCTGGAAGCAGACGCCGAGTTCGACATTCCTCCCAAACGCCACACTCCCTCGCTTTTCAGGGCTAAAAAAAAACAGTTGTAATTACCTTGTACGCTCTAGACGGTCAAGTTGCAAGCTGAAAACAAAAATATTTGCCTTGTTAGTCATCGTGTTACTAACAGCTGTGTCTTGTTTGCCAGAACTGCCGCTTTCCTACTTCCTGTTGCAAGCCACGCCCACGGATTATAATTTTGCCGTGAGTTCCGCCTATTGACGTCATGTCCGCGTCACATGACTGCGACGTAATATTATCTAAAACTGTTTGTGCGGTATTGTGTTGTTCTGTGCGGTATTGTGTTATTCTGTGCGGCGTCGTGTTGTTCTGTGCGGCGTCGTGTTGTTCAGTGCGACGTCGTGTTGTTCAGTGCGGCATGGTGTTGTTCAGTGCGGCATGGTGTTGTTCAGTGCGGCATGGTGTTGTTCAGTGCGGCATAATGTTGTTCAGTGCGGCATAGTGTTGTTCAGTGCGGCATGGTGTTGTTCAGTGCGGCATGGTGTTGTTCAGTGCGGCATGGTGTTGTTCAGTGCGGCATAATGTTGTTCAGTGCGGCATGGTGTTGTTCAGTGCGGGATGGTGTTGTTCAGTGCAGGATGGTGTTGTTCAGTGCGGCATGGTGTTGTTCAATGCGGCATGGTGTTGTTCAGTGCGGGATGGTGTTGTTCAGTGCGGCATGGTGTTGTTCAGTGCGGCATAATGTTGTTCAGTGCGGCATGGTGTTGTTCAGTGCGGCATGGTGTTGTTCAGTGCGGCATGGTGTTGTTCAGTGCGGCATGGTGTTGTTCAGTGCGGAATGGTGTTGTTCAGTGCGGCATGGTGTTGTTCAGTCCGGGATGGTGTTGTTCAATGCGGGATCGTGTTGTTCAGTGCGGGGTGGTGTTGTTCAGTGCGGGATGGTGTTGTTCAGTGCGGCATGGTGTTGTTCAATGCGGCATGGTGTTGTTCAGTGCGGGATGGTGTTGTTCATTGCGGCATGGTGTTGTTCAGTGCGGCATGGTGTTGTTCAGTGCGGCATGGTGTTGTTCAGTGCGGCATGGTGTTGTTCAGTGCGGCATAATGTTGTTCAGTGCGGCATGGTGTTGTTCAGTGTGGAAAGGTGTTGTTCAGTGCAGGATGGTGTTGTTCAGTGCGGCATGGTGTTGTTCAATGCAGGATCGTGTTGTTCAGTGCAGCATAATGTTGTTCAGTGCAGCATGGTGTTGTTCAGTGCGGCATGGTGTTGTTCAATGCGGCATGGTGTTGTTCACTGCGGGATGGTGTTGTTCAATGCGGGATCGTGTTGTTCAGTGCGGCATAATGTTGTTCAGTGCAGCATGGTGTTGTTCAGTGCGGCATGGTGTTGTTCAGTGCGACATAATGTTGTTCAGTGCGGCATAATGTTGTTCAGTGCGGCATAATGTTGTTCAGTGCGGCATGGTGTTGTTCAGTGCGGCATGGTGTTGTTCAGTGCGGCATGGTGTTGTTCAGTGCAGGATGGTGTTGTTCAGTGCGGCATGGTGTTGTTCAATGCGGCATGGTGTTGTTCAGTGCGGGATGGTGTTGTTCAGTGCAGGATGGTGTTGTTCAGTGCGGCATGGTGTTGTTCAGTGCGGAATGGTGTTGTTCAGTGCGGCATGGTGTTGTTCAGTGCGGCATGGTGTTGTTCAGTGCAGGATGGTGTTGTTCAATGCGGGATCGTGTTGTTCAGTGCGGCATGGTGTTGTTCAGTGCGGCATGGTGTTGTTCAGTGCGGCATAATGTTGTTCAGTGCGGCATGGTGTTGTTCAGTGCGGCATGGTGTTGTTCAGTGCGGCATGGTGTTGTTCAGTGCGGCATGGTGTTGTTCAGTGCGGCATAATGTTGTCCAGTGCGCCATAATGTTGTTCAGTGCGGCATGGTGTTGTTCAGTGCGGGATGGTGTTGTTCAGTGCAGGATGGTGTTGTTCAGTGCGGCATGGTGTTGTTCAATGCGGCATGGTGTTGTTCAGTGCGGGATGGTGTTGTTCAGTGCGGCATGGTGTTGTTCAGTGCGGCATAATGTTGTTCAGTGCGGCATGGTGTTGTTCAGTGCGGCATGGTGTTGTTCAGTGCGGCATGGTGTTGTTCAGTGCGGCATGGTGTTGTTCAGTGCGGAATGGTGTTGTTCAGTGCGGCATGGTGTTGTTCAGTGCGGGATGGTGTTGTTCAATGCGGGATCGTGTTGTTCAGTGCGGGGTGGTGTTGTTCAGTGCAGGATGGTGTTGTTCAGTGCAGGATGGTGTTGTTCAGTGCGGCATGGTGTTGTTCAATGCAGGATCGTGTTGTTCAGTGCAGCATAATGTTGTTCAGTGCAGCATGGTGTTGTTCAGTGCGGCATGGTGTTGTTCAATGCGGCATGGTGTTGTTCAGTGCGGGATGGTGTTGTTCAGTGCGGCATGGTGTTTTTCAGTGCGGCATAATGTTGTTCAGTGCGGCATGGTGTTGTTCAGTGCGGCATGGTGTTGTTCAGTGGAGGATGGTGTTGTTCAGTGCGGCATGGTGTTGTTCAATGCAGGATCGTGTTGTTCAGTGCAGCATAATGTTGTTCAGTGCAGCATGGTGTTGTTCAATGCGGCATGGTGTTGTTCACTGCGGGATGGTGTTGTTCAATGCGGGATGGTGTTGTTCAATGCGGGATCGTGTTGTTCAGTGCGGCATGGTGTTGTTCAGTGCGGCATGGTGTTGTTCAGTGCGACATAATGTTGTTTAGTGCGGCATAATGTTGTTCAGTGCGGCATAATGTTGTTCAGTGCGGCATGGTGTTGTTCAGTGCGGCATGGTGTTGTTCAGTGCGGCATGGTGTTGTTCAGTGCAGGATGGTGTTGTTCAGTGCGGCATGGTGTTGTTTAATGCGGCATGGTGTTGTTCAGTGCGGGATGGTGTTGTTCAGTGCAGGATGGTGTCGTTCAGTGCGGCATGGTGTTGTTCAGTGCGGAATGGTGTTGTTCAGTGCGGCATGGTGTTGTTCAGTGCAGGATGGTGTTGTTCAGTGCAGGATGGTGTTGTTCAATGCGGGATCGTGTTGTTCAGTGCGGCATGGTGTTGTTCAGTGCGGCATGGTGTTGTTCAGTGCGGCATAATGTTGTTCAGTGCGGCATGGTGTTGTTCAGTGCGGCATGGTGTTGTTCAGTGCGGCATGGTGTTGTTCAGTGCGGCATGGTGTTGTTCAGTGCGGCATAATGTTGTCCAGTGCGCCATAATGTTGTTCAGTGCGGCATGGTGTTGTTTAGTGCGGGATGGTGTTGTTCAGTGCAGGATGGTGTTGTTCAGTGCGGCATGGTGTTGTTCAATGCGGCATGGTGTTGTTCAGTGCGGCATGGTGTTGTTCAGTGCGGCATGGTGTTGTTCAGTGCGGCATAATGTTGTTCAGTGCGGCATGGTGTTGTTCAGTGCGGCATGGTGTTGTTCAGTGCGGCATGGTGTTGTTCAGTGCGGCATGGTGTTGTTCAGTGCGGAATGGTGTTGTTCAGTGCGGCATGGTGTTGTTCAGTGCGGGATGGTGTTCAATGCGGGATCGTGTTGTTCAGTGCGGGGTGGTGTTGTTCAGTGCAGGATGGTGTTGTTCAGTGCAGGATGGTGTTGTTCAGTGCGGCATGGTGTTGTTCAATGCAGGATCGTGTTGTTCAGTGCAGCATAATGTTGTTCAGTGCGGCATGGTGTTGTTCAGTGCGGGATGGTGTTCAATGCGGGATCGTGTTGTTCAGTGCGGGGTGGTGTTGTTCAGTGCAGGATGGTGTTGTTCAGTGCAGGATGGTGTTGTTCAGTGCGGCATGGTGTTGTTCAATGCAGGATCGTGTTGTTCAGTGCAGCATAATGTTGTTCAGTGCAGCATGGTGTTGTTCAGTGCGGCATGGTGTTGTTCAGTGCGGCATGGTGTTGTTCAGTGCGGCGTAATGTTGTTCAGTGCGGCATGGTGTTGTTCAGTGCGGAATGGTGTTGTTCAGTGCGGGATGGTGTTGTTCAGTGCGGCATGGTGTTCAATGCGGAATGGTGTTGTTCAGTGCAGGATGGTGTTGTTCAGTGCGGCATGGTGTTGTTCAGTGCGGGATCGTGTTGTTCAGTGCAGGATGGTGTTGTTCAGTGCGGCATGGTGTTGCTCAGTGCGGCATGGTGTTGTTCAGTGCGGGATGGTGTTGTTCATTGCGGCATGGTGTTGTTCAGTGCGGCATGGTGTTGTTCAGTGCGGCATGGTGTTGTTCAGTGCGGCATAATGTTGTTCAGTGCGCCATAATGTTGTTCAGTGCGGCATGGTGTTGTTCAGTGCGGGATGGTGTTGTTCAGTGCAGGATGGTGTTGTTCAGTGCGGCATGGTGTTGTTCAGTGCGGCATAATGTTGTTCAGTGCGGCATAATGTTGTTCAGTGCGGCATAATGTTGTTCAGTGCGGGATGGTGTTGTTCATTGCGGCATGGTGTTGTTCAGTGCGGCATGGTGTTGTTCAGTGCGGCATGGTGTTGTTCAGTGCGGGATGGCTTTGTTCAGTGCAGGATGGTGTTGTTCAGTGCGGCATGGTGTTGTTCAGTGCGGCATGGTGTTGTTCATTTCGGCATAATGTTGTTCAGTGCGGCATAATGTTGTTTAGTGCGGCATGGTGTTGTTCAGTGCGGGATGGTGTTGTTCAGTGCGTTATAATGTTGTTCAGTGCGGCATGGTGTTGTTCAGTGCGGCATGGTGTTGTTCAGTGCGGCATGGTGTTGTTCAGTGCGGCATAATGTTGTTCAGTGCGGCATAATGTTGTTCAGTGCGGCATGGTGTTGTTCAGTGCGGGATGGTGTTGTTCAGTGCGGGATGGTGTTGTTCAGTGCGGCATGGTGTTCAATGCGGAATGGTGTTGTTCAGTGCAGGATGGTGTTGTTCAGTGCGGCATGGTGTTGTTCAGTGCGGCATAATGTTGTTCAGTGCGGCATGGTGTTGTTCAGTGCGGCATGGTGTTGTTCAGTGCGGCATGGTGTTGTTGAGTGCGGCATAATGTTGTTCAGTGCGGCATGGTGTTGTTCAGTGCGGCATGGTGTTGTTCAGTGCGGCATAATGTTCAGTGCGGCATAATGTTGTTCAGTGCGGCATGGTGTTGTTCAGTGCGGGATGGTGTTGTTCAGTGCAGGATGGTGTTGTTCAGTGCGGCATGGTGTTCAGTGCGGGATGGTGTCTTTCAGTGCGGCATGGTGTCGTTCAGTGCGGCATGGTGTCTTTCAGTGCGGCATGGTGTCGTTCAGTGAGGCATGGTGTTGTTCAGTGCGGCATGGTGTTGTTTAGTGCGGCATGGTGTTGTTCAGTGCGGGATGGTGTTGTTCAGTGTGGCATGGTGTTCAGTGCGGCATGGTGTTGTTCAGTGCGGTATCGTGTTGTTCAGTGCGGTATCGTGTTTCTCAGTGCGGTATCGTGTTGTTCAGTGCAGTATCGTTGTGTTGTTCGTATTGTGTTTAACACTTAGCCTCTAACACTTAGCCTCTAACACTTAGCCTCTAGCATCTAGAAGGTAAATAAATAGGAAGGAAGGACTCACCGGTGACGTCTTCGCCCACGTCCAAGCGTTGTACTTTGTATTTTCATCCTTCTGACAGTGGAAAACATAGCCAACAAACACCGTGGAACCTAAACGAATGAAAGAAAACTATCATTTGGCCACAACCAACATTCACAGATACAACACAATGTGACGTGCGGGGTTGAGGTTAAAGGTTGAGTGAAGGGC
>NW_028284112.1:122500-132986 GCF_059516105.1 Syngnathus floridae | reverse complement strand
TTTCTAAGTGCCAACGGGTGTTCGGCCGTAATGTGTCCGACTCGGCTGGTTCCCCGAGTCGGCCCGAACGAGCGAAAATTCGGCCTCTTCGCCTGGAGGTCCAACGAACTTTGGCGAATATTTTCTAAGTGCCAACGGGTGTTACGCCGAAATGTGTCCGACTCGGCTGGTTCCCCGAGTCGGCCCGAACGAGCGAAAATTCAGCCTCTTCGCCTGGAAGTCCGGCCGACTTTGGCGAATATTTTCTAAGTGCCAACGGGTGTTCGGCCGTAATGTGTCCGACTCGGCTGGTTCCCCGAGTCGGCCCGAACGAGCGAAAATTCGGCCTCTTCGCCTGGAAGTCCTGCCAACTTGAGCGAATATTTTCTAAGTGCCAACGGGTGTTCGGCCGTAACGTGTCCGACTCGGCTGGTTCCCCGAGTCGGCCCGACCGAGTGAAAATTCGGCCTCTTGCTCTGGAAGTCCTGCCAACTTGAGCGAATATTTTCTAAGTGCCAACGGGTGTTCGGCCGTAACGTGTCCGACTCGGCTGGTTCCCCGAGTCGGCCCGACCGAGTGAAAATTCGGCCTCTCGCTCTGGAAGTCCTGCCAACTTGAGCGAATATTTTCTAAGTGCCATCGGGTCTTGCCCGGAAAAGTGTCCGACTCGGCTGGTTCCCCGAGTCGGCCCGAACGAGCGAAAATTCGGCCTCTCGCTCTGGAAGTCCTGCCAACTTGAGCGAATATTTTCTAAGTGCCATCGGGTCTTGCCCGGAAAAGTGTCCGACTCGGCTGGTTCCCCGAGTCGGCCCGAACGAGCGAAAATTCGGCCTCTTGCTCTGGAAGTCCTGCCAACTTGAGCGAATATTTTCTAAGTGCCATCGGGTCTTGCCCGGAAAAGTGTCCGACTCGTCCGGTTCCCTAGTTCGGCCACATAATGTGAAAATTCGGCCTCTTGCTCTGGAAGTCCTGCCAACTTGAGCGAATATTTTCTAAGTGCCATCGGGTCTTGCCCGGAAAAGTGTCCGACTCGTCCGGTTCCCTAGTTCGGCCACATATTGTGAAAATCCGGCCTCTTGCTCTGGAAGTCCGACAAACTTTAGCGAATATTTTCTAAGTGCCAACGGCTATTCTGCCGTAACGTGTCCGACTCGGCTGGTTCCCCGAGTCGGCCCGAACGAGCGAAAATTCGGCCTCTTGCTCTGGAAGTCCTGCCAACTTGAGCGAATATTTTCTAAGTGCCATCGGGTCTTGCCCGGAAAAGCGTCCGACTCGGCTGGTTCCCCGAGTCGGCCCGAACGAGCGAAAATTCGGCCTCTTGCTCTGGAAGTCCTGCCAACTTGAGCGAATATTTTCTAAGTGCCATCGGGTCTTGCCCGGAAAAGCGTCCGACTCGGCTGGTTCCCCGAGTCGGCCCGAACGAGCGAAAATTCGGCCTCTTGCTCTGGAAGTCCTGCCAACTTGAGCGAATATTTTCTAAGTGCCATCGGGTCTTGCCCGGAAAAGTGTCCGACACGGCTGGTTCCCCGAGTCGGCCCGAACGAGCGAAAATTCGGCCTCTTGCTCTGGAAGTCCTGCCAACTTGAGCGAATATTTTCTAAGTGCCATCGGGTCTCTCCTTGAAAAGTGTCCGACTCGTCCGGTTCCCTAGTTCGGCCACATATTGTGAAAATTCGGCCTCTTGCTCTGGAAGTCCGACGAACTTCGGCGAATATTTTCTAAGTGCCATCGGGTCTCTCCCGGAAAAGTGTCCGACCCGTCCGGTTCCCTAGTTCTGCCACATAATGTGAAAATTCGGCCTCTTGCTCTGGAAGTCCTGCCAACTTGAGCGAATATTTTCTAAGTGCCATCGGCTCTTGCCCGGAAAAGTGTCCGACTTGGCTGGTTCCCTAGTTCGGCCACATAATGTGAAAATTCGGCCTCTTGCTCTGGAAGTCCTGCCAACTTGAGCGAATATTTTCTAAGTGCCATCGGGTCTTGCCCGGAAAAGTGTCCGACACGGCTGGTTCCCCGAGTCGGCCCGAACGAGCGAAAATTCGGCCTCTTGCTCTGGAAGTCCTGCCAACTTGAGCGAATATTTTCTAAGTGCCATCGGGTCTCTCCTTGAAAAGTGTCCGACTCGTCCGGTTCCCTAGTTCGGCCACATATTGTGAAAATTCGGCCTCTTGCTCTGGAAGTCCGACGAACTTCGGCGAATATTTTCTAAGTGCCATCGGGTCTCTCCCGGAAAAGTGTCCGACCCGTCCGGTTCCCTAGTTCTGCCACATAATGTGAAAATTCGGCCTCTTGCTCTGGAAGTCCTGCCAACTTGAGCGAATATTTTCTAAGTGCCATCGGCTCTTGCCCGGAAAAGTGTCCGACTTGGCTGGTTCCCTAGTTCGGCCACATAATGTGAAAATTCGGCCTCTTGCTCTGGAAGTCCTGCCAACTTGAGCGAATATTTTCTAAGTGCCATCGGGTCTTGCCCGGAAAAGTGTCCGACTCGTCTGGTTCCCCGAGTCGGCCCGAACGAGCGAAAATTCGGCCTCTTGCTCTGGAAGTCCTGCCAACTTGAGCGAATATTTTCTAAGTGCCATCGGGTCTTGCCCGGAAAAGTGTCCGACTCGGCTGGTTCCCCGAGTCGGCCACGGAATGTGAAAATTCGGCCTCTTGCTCTGGAAGTCCTGCCAACTTGAGCGAATATTTTCTAAGTGCCATCGGGTCTTGCCCGGAAAAGTGTCCGACTCGGCTGGTTCCCCGAGTCGGCCCGAACGAGCGAAAATTCGGCCTCTTGCTCTGGAAGTCCTGCCAACTTGAGCGAATATTTTCTAAGTGCCATCGGGTCTTGCCCGGAAAAGTGTCCGACTCGGCTGGTTCCCTAGTTCGGCCACATAATGTGAAAATTCGGCCTCTTGCTCTGGAAGTCCTGCCAACTTGAGCGAATATTTTCTAAGTGCCATCGGGTCTTGCCCGGAAAAGTGTCCGACTCGGCTGGTTCCCTAGTTCGGCCACATAATGTGAAAATTCGGCCTCTTGCTCTGGAAGTCCTGCCAACTTGAGCGAATATTTTCTAAGTGCCATCGGGTCTTGCCCGGAAAAGTGTCCGACTCGGCTGGTTCCCTAGTTCGGCCACATAATGTGAAAATTCGGCCTCTTGCTCTGGAAGTCCTGCCAACTTGAGCGAATATTTTCTAAGTGCCATCGGGTCTTGCCCGGAAAAGTGTCCGACTCGGCTGGTTCCCTAGTTCGGCCACATAATGTGAAAATTCGGCCTCTTGCTCTGGAAGTCCTGCCAACTCGAGCGAATATTTTCTAAGTGCCATCGGGTCTTGCCCGGAAAAGTGTCCGACTCGTCCGGTTCCCTAGTTCGGCCACATAATGTGAAAATTCGGCCTCTTGCTCTGGAAGTCCTGCCAACTTGAGCGAATATTTTCTAAGTGCCATCGGGTCTTGCCCGGAAAAGTGTCCGACTCGGCTGGTTCCCTAGTTCGGCCACATAATGTGAAAATTCGGCCTCTTGCTCTGGAAGTCCTGCCAACTTGAGCGAATATTTTCTAAGTGCCATCGGGTCTTGCCCGGAAAAGTGTCCGACTCGTCCGGTTCCCTAGTTCGGCCACATAATGTGAAAATTCGGCCTCTTGCTCTGGAAGTCCTGCCAACTTGAGCGAATATTTTCTAAGTGCCATCGGGTCTTGCCCGGAAAAGTGTCCGACTCGTCCGGTTCCCTAGTTCGGCCACATAATGTGAAAATTCGGCCTCTTGCTCTGGAAGTCCTGCCAACTTGAGCGAATATTTTCTAAGTGCCATCGGGTCTTGGCCGGAAAAGTGTCCGACTCGTCCGGTTCCCTAGTCCGGCCACATAATGTGAAAATTCGGCCTCTTGCTCTGGAAGTCCTGCCAACTTGAGCGAAAATTTTCTAAGTGCCATCGGGTCTCTCCCGGAAAAGTGTCCGACTCGTCCGGTTCCCTAGTTCGGCCACATAATGTGAAAATTCGGCCTCTTGCTATGGAAGTCCGACGAAGTTCGGCGAATATTTTCTAAGTGCCATCGGGTCTCTCCCGGAAAAGTGTCCGCCTCGTCCGGTTCCCTAGTTCGGCCACGGAATGTGAAAATTCGGCCTCTCTGAGGTACCAGGGGTACGCATTTAGGTACCAGGGGTAGTCGCTGAGGTACCAGGGGTATGCATTTAGGTACCAGGGGAGACCACTACGGTCTGTTGGTCCCCCTAGTTAGTGTACTCATCGGTTTACTCCCCTTTCGCAAAATATAGTCGGCACGTATGTGCAGGACTGTTTATTTTTATTTTGAAAAATGTTCTAAGTGCCAACGGAAGCTGGCACACGAACTGTCCGAGCCACGATGGTGCCCAGGCCGGACAGCGACGGCGAAAAAGCCGATGTGTGTTTGATGGAAGTTTCGAATATTTTCAAAGTGCCAACGGCACTTGCGGGGTGATGTGTCCGCCTCGTCTGGTTCCCCAGGTCGGCCAGAAAAAGTGAAAATTCGGCCTCTTCTCCTGGAAGTCCGGCCAAGTTTGGCGAATATTTTCAAAGTGCCAACGGCACTTGCGGGGTGATGTGTCCGCCTCGTCTGGTTCCCCAGGTCGGCCAGAACAAGTGAAAATTCGGCCTCTTCTCCTGGAAGTCCGGCCAAGTTTGGCGAATATTTTCAAAGTGCCAACGGCACTTGCGGGGTGATGTGTCCGCCTCGTCTGGTTCCCCAGGTCGGCCAGAACAAGTGAAAATTCGGCCTCTTCTCCTGGAAGTCTGGCCAAGTTTGGCGAATATTTTCAAAGTGCCAACGTCACTTGCGGGGTGATGTGTCCGCCTCGTCTGGTTCCCCAGGTCGGCCAGAACAAGTGAAAATTCGGCCTCTTCTCCTGGAAGTCTGGCCAAGTTTGGCGAATATTTTCTAAGTGCCAACGACTCAACAGCCGTAAAGTGTCCGCCTCGGCTGGTTCCCCATAACGGCCAGAACAAGTGAAAATTCGGCCTCTTCTCCTGGAAGTCTGGCCAAGTTTGGCGAATATTTTCTAAGTGCCAACGACTCAACCAGCGTAAAGTGTCCGCCTCGGCTGGTTCCCCATAACGGCCAGAACAAGTGAAAATTCGGCCTCTTCTCCTGGAAGTCTGGCCAAGTTTGGCGAATATTTTCTAAGTGCCAACGACTCAACCAGCCTAAAGTGTCCGCCTCGGCTGGTTCCCCAGGTCGGGTACCACAAGTGAAAATTCGGCCTCTTCTCCTGGAAGTCTGGCCAAGTTTGGCGAATATTTTCTGAGTGCCAACGACTCAACCAGCCTAAAGTGTCCGCCTCGGCTGGTTCCCCATAACGGCCACCAAAAGTGAAAATTCGGCCTCTTCTCCTGGAAGTCAAGCCAAGTTTGGCAAATATTTTCTAAGTGCCAACGACTCAACCAGCCTAAAGTGTCCGCCTCGGCTGGTTCCCCAGGTCGGGTACCAAAAGTGAAAATTCGGCCTCTTCTCCTGGAAGTCTGGCCAAGTTTGGCGAATATTTTCTAAGTGCCAACGACTCAACCAGCCTAAAGTGTCCGCCTCGGCTGGTTCCCCAGGTCGGGTACCACAAGTGAAAATTCGGCCTCTTCTCCTGGAAGTCTGGCCAAGTTTGGCGAATATTTTCTAAGTGCCAACGACTCAACCAGCCTAAAGTGTCCGCCTCGGCTGGTTCCCGATAACGGCCACCAAAAGTGAAAATTCGGCCTCTTCTCCTGGAAGTCTGGCCAAGTTTGGCAAATATTTTCTAAGTGCCAACGACTCAACCAGCGCAAAGTGTCCGCCTCGGCTGGTTCCCCATAACGGCCACCAAAAGTGAAAATTCGGCCTCTTCTCCTGGAAGTCAAGCCAAGTTTGGCAAATATTTTCTAAGTGCCAACGACTCAACCAGCGCAAAGTGTCCGCCTCGGCTGGTTCCCCATAACGGCCATGAAAAGTGAAAATTCGGCCTCTTCTCCTGGAAGTCAAGCCAAGTTTGGCAAATATTTTCTAAGTGCCAACGACTCAACCAGCGTAAAGTGTCCGCCTCGGCTGGTTCCCCAGGTCGGCCACCAAAAGTGAAAATTCGGCCTCTTCTCCTGGAAGTCTTGCCAAGTTTGGCGAATATTTTCTAAGTGCCAACGACTCAACCAGCGTAAAGTGTCCGCCTCGGCTGGTTCCCCAGGTCGGCCACCAAAAGTGAAAATTCGGCCTCTTCTCCTGGAAGTCAAGCCAAGTTTGGCAAATATTTTCTAAGTGCCAACGACTCAACCAGCGTAAAGTGTCCGCCTCGGCTGGTTCCCCAGGTCGGTCACCAAAAGTGAAAATTCGGCCTCTTCTCCTGGAAGTCAAGCCAAGTTTGGCAGATATTTTCTAAGTGCCAACGACTCAACCAGCGTAAAGTGTCCGCCTCGGCTGGTTCCCCAGGTCGGCCACCAAAAGTGAAAATTCGGCCTCTTCTCCTGGAAGTCAAGCCAAGTTTGGCAAATATTTTCTAAGTGCCAACGACTCAACCAGCGTAAAGTGTCCGCCTCGGCTGGTTCCCCATAACGGCCACCAAAAGTGAAAATTCGGCCTCTTCTCCTGGAAGTCAAGCCATGTTTGGCAAATATTTTCTAAGTGCCAACGGCTCTTGAGCCGAAAAGTGTCCGCCTCGGCTGGTTCCCCATAACGGCCACCAAAAGTGAAAATTCGGCCTCTTCTCCTGGAAGTCAAGCCAAGTTTGGCAAATATTTTCTAAGTGCCAACGACTCAACCAGCGTAAAGTGTCCGCCTCGGCTGGTTCCCCAGGTCGGCCACCAAAAGTGAAAATTCGGCCTCTTCTCCTGGAAGTCTTGCCAAGTTTGGCGAATATTTTCTAAGTGCCAACGACTCAACCAGCGTAAAGTGTCCGCCTCGGCTGGTTCCCCAGGTCGGCCACCAAAAGTGAAAATTCGGCCTCTTCTCCTGGAAGTCAAGCCAAGTTTGGCAAATATTTTCTAAGTGCCAACGGCTCTTGAGCCGAAAAGTGTCCGCCTCGGCTGGTTCCCGCGGTCGGCCTTCAAAAGCGAAAATTCGGCCTCTTCCCCTGGTAGCCCTGCCAACTTGTGCGAATTTTTTCTAAGTGCCAACGGCTCTTGAGCCGAAAAGTGTCCGCCTCGGCTGGTTCCCTCGGTCGGCCCCAAAAAGCGAAAATTCGGCCTCTCCCTCTTTAGGTACCAGGGGCTGGGGTACCAGGGGGAGGGTGCAGTACCAACTTTGGTCTTCAGGTGCGCCAGAGTACGCTAAATGGTCCCCCTAGTCAGCGTACTCATCAACGATTTACCCCCCTTTCGCAAAATATAGTCAGAACGAGCATGGGGGGCGCATAATTTACCCCACAAAATGAAAGGGCCCGGTGCCGAGCGCTTGGTCATGGCCGCCAGCAGCGCCCCTTGCTCGGTGGGAACACAACACGCAGGGTTGCACAGCACCCTGGAAGGCACAAAGAGAGTGAAAAATTTTCTAAGTGTCACTCTTGACGAAAAATGTCTAAGTGCCTCTCTTGACGAAAAATTTCTAAGTGCCACGCTTGACGAAAAATGTCTAAGTGCCACAGCGCTCGAAAATTTCCTAAGTGCGAGCACGGCTGTGAAATATTCAAAGTACAAGGAACGCTGGCAGAATCTCTCGACGGCCGTCTGCTCCCGGCGGCCGCCGTGAAGTCTCCCCTCCCGGGGACGGCTGTCTGCTCCCGGCAGCCGTCCTTAACCCCCTCCCCACACGTTGGACGAACACCAGCCGAGGGCGAAAGGCTCGCGGTGTGGAAGGATCGTGGCCACGGCTAATCTAGCGATGCCCGCGTTGGACGGTCACACCGCACGACAGAGCGGGGCCTGCATCCGGCGCGAGGCGGCCTTCAGGCACGTGGCTCGAGACGACCTCACCCGCCCTAGCCCGGAGCGGAAAGACTTTGAAATTTTCAAAGTCCAAGGAACACTGGCAGAATGGGAGGACCGGCCGCCTCCTTAAACACAGGCCGGAGAGATGGAGCGGGATCAGCGGCCCGCGCGTTGAGCGAACACCGGCCGAGGGCGAAAGGCTCGCGGTGTGGAAGGATCGTGGCCACGGCTAATCTAGCGATGCCCGCGTTGGACGGTCACACCGCACGACAGAGCGGGGCCTGCATCCGGCGCGAGGCGGCCTTCAGGCACGTGGTTCGAGACGACCTCACCCGCCCTAGCCCGGAGCGGAAAGACTTTGAAATAGTCAAAGTCCAAGGAACACTGGCAGAATCTCTCGACGGCCGTCTGCTCCCGGCGGCCGCCGTGAAGTCTCCCCTCCCGGGGACGGCTGTCTGCTCCCGGCAGCCGTCCATAACCCCCTCCCCACACGTTGGTTGAACATCAGCCGAGGGCGAAAGGCTCGCGGTGTGGAAGGATCGTGGCCACGGCTAATCTAGCGATGCCCGCGTTGGACGGTCACACCGCACGACAGAGCGGGGCCTGCATCCGGCGCGAGGCGGCCTTCAGGCACGTGGTTCGAGACGACCTCACCCGCCCTAGCCCGGAGCGGAAAGACTTTTCAAAGTCCAAGGAACACTGGCAGAATGGGAGGACCGGCCGCCTCCTTAAACACAGGCCGGAGCGACCGAGCGGGATCAGCGGCCCGCGCGCAGGGTCTTTGAAATGTACAAAGTCCTAGGGACAATGGCAGAATCGCTCGACGGCCGTCTGCTCCCGGCGGCCGCGGTGAAGGGACTGTACACCCCACCCGGGGACGGCTGTCTGCTCCCGGCAGCCGTCCTTCCCCCCCACCCCACACGTTGACCGACACCGGCCGAGGGCGAAAGGCTCGCGGTGTGGAAGGATCGTGGCCACGGCTAATCTAGCGATGCCCGCGTTGGACGGTCACACCGCACGACAGAGCGGGGCCTGCATCCGGCGCGAGGCGGCCTTCAGGCACGTGGTTCGAGACGACCTCACCCGCCCTAGCCCGGAGCGAAAAGACTTTGAAATATTCAAAGTCCAAGGAACACTGGCAGAATGGGAGGACCGGCCGCCTCCTTAAACACAGGCCGGAGCGACCGAGCGGGATCAGCGGCCCGCGCGGAGGGTCTTTAAAATGTACAAAGTCCTAGGAACAATGGCAGAATCGCTCGACGGCCGTCTGCTCCCGGCGGCCGCGGTGGAAGGACTGTACACCCCACCCGGGGACGGCTGTCTGCTCCCGGCAGCCGTCCTTCCCCCCCACCCACACGTTGACCGACACCGGCCGAGGGCGAAAGGCTCGCGGTGTGGAAGGATCGTGGCCACGGCTAATCTAGCGATGCCCGCGTTGGACGGTCACACCGCACGACAGAGCGGGGCCGCATCTGGCGCGAGGCGGCCTTCAGGCACGTGGTTCGAGACGACCTCACCCGCCCTAGCCCGGAGCGGAAAGACTTTGAAATTTTCAAAGTCCAAGGAACACTGGCAGAATGGGAGGACCGGCCGCCTCCTTAAACACAGGCCGGGCGAAAAATATGCGAATGTTGGGCGGAAAGACTTTGAAATATTCAAAGTCCAAGGAACACTGGCAGAATGGGAGGACCGGCCGCCTCCTTAAACACAGGCCGGGCGAAAAATATGCGAATGTTGGGTCTCATCCAAGAAAGGGAGTTACCGGCCGCCTCCTTAAACACAGGCCGGGCGAAAAATATGCGAATGGTCCATCCAAGGAAGGAGGACCGGCCGCCTCCTTAAACACAGGCCGGAGAGATGGAGCGGGATCAGCGGCCCGCGAACTGAGCGGCCGAGGGCGAAAGGCTCGCGGTGTGGAAGGATCGTGGCCACGGCTAATCTAGCGATGCCCGCGTTGGACGGTCACACCGCACGACAGAGCGGGGCCTGCATCCGGCGCGAGGCGGCCTTCAGGCACGTGGTTCGAGACGACTTCACCCGCCCTAGCCCGGAGCTGAAACTCTGCGAATGTTAACATCCAAGGATGGAGGCAACGGCCGTCTCGTTAAGCTGAGGCCGGAGGAAAGTCTGCGGATTCGGGGCATCCAAGGCAGATGGAGGTGCCGGCCGCCTCGGTAAACAGAGGCCGGACCGACCGACATGCGACCATGACCCGCCTTGGTAGGGCCCCCACCGGCCCCGGCTAGCGCCGGCGTTGGGTGGACGGTTCCTCCCCACTTGCGGGTCGCCCTCTAGCGCTACGGCCGCCGCGCGAGCGCGCGCTCCGACGCCGCCCCCGCAGGCCTAGCGCGAGCCGTACGGCAGCGAGACCGAGACGCCCCGATTCCACGCACGCACCTAGCGGCCATCAACGGAGGCCGAGCGCGCGATCCGACTCGCGGCACGCCACGTGGGCGTCCGCCGGCCGCGCCGGTCTACCGCGAAAGATGTTTCTCAAACCCTCGCCTAACCTAGGGACGGCTATCTCGGGAAGCCGCCCCCGCATCTGCACCTATCCGCTAAGCCCTCCCGACCACCGCGAAGCGGGAGGACGTCTATCGTGGCCGCCGGGGCGTATGACCCCTCCGCGTGAGGCGTGCGGGCTCGGGTGGGCCGCAACGACCGAGTCTGACTCGGA